>NC_049985.1:1902989-1974542 GCF_000003815.2 Branchiostoma floridae | reverse complement strand
CATTCCTATCAGTGCACCACACTGTAGGAAAGCTTAGCCCGCACTAATTTGATGTCTTGTTTCCAGGATCATTAATACAGACCCCTTCCTCAAACCTTTAACACTTATTATCATATAGCCAGGCACCGCGGACCAATCAGAAGGGCGATACACACCGGGCTGGCGGGAATCTGTGTGTTACCTCGTCATAACCAACGTGGAACGGGGCCTTCTGATTGGTCCGCGGTGCCTGGCTATATGATAATAAGTGTTAAAGGTTTGAGGAAGGGGTCTGTATTAATGATCCTGGAAACAAGACATCAAATTAGTGCGGGCTAAGCTTCCCTACAGTGTGGTGCACTGATAGGAATGACTCATGTTGCGGATTTTGATTTGTCATTGTCTATTTAGAGCTTTTAGCGGCCTTGGCATTATTAGATATAAAAGGTTTTTTTTTTTTTTTTTTTTCTATTTTTTCTTTTGGACAGACGAGGACGATGTGGCACTGCACTCAAGTTTTTGTAACTTATATTAACAATGCCACATACACATATAAAAGGTTTGAGGAACGGGTTTGTGTTTATGATTCAGGAACCAAGCCATCAAATTAGACTGGACAAAGCTTCATATTGTGATGTCTCTGTACTGCTTGAAATGACTTCTGTTGTGGGTTTAACTTTTGATTTGTCACTCTCTATTTAGACATTTTCAGGGGATGAAGCCTTGACATTATTTAATATAAAAGGTTTGAGAAATGTGTCTGTGTTTATGATCCAGGAACAAAGTCAAAGACATCAGATTACAGTGGACCAAGCTTCGTAATGTGGTGTACTGTTAGGAATGACTACTATTGCTGATTTTAATTTGTCTATTTAGACTGTTTTCACTGGCACCCTTTATGGGATGCAGCCTTGACTTTATTAGATATAAAAGGTTTGAGAAATGAGACTGTATACGAACCAGCAATGAAGGAATCAAATTAGAGTGGACTAAACAGTATACAATGCGGTAAATACTGCAAGGAATGACTTCTGTTGTGGGTTTTAGTTTGTCATTGTCTATTTAGAGCTTTTAGCTGGCACCCTACAGTGGATGTAACCTTGACATTATTAAATGTAAAAGTATTAAGGAACGGGTCTGCGTTTATCAGGAGCAGTTCCCTGTAATTGAATCTTGGCCTGGGCACTGTAACTAAAAGCAGTACCAGTAAATTACTCAGTAGCGTTGACGTAGATACACTTTCAACTGTAATTCTTGATTTTCTAACAGTATTTTAGCAAATCTAGTGTTCACCGTTCAACGGTTCATCGTTAAATTTCATCGTCACAATTATTTTATCACTGTGTTGAGGCCAGGTAGAACTGTATTCCCACACTCACACTCAATCACTATCCGGTTTATCGTCCGTTGTTCCCTGTCTTGCAAGGATGTGGGATGTCGTTTAGGTCTGATTGCTGATCTCCAGCTACCTAGTCTGTAAAGGGGGTTGGTCTTTTGCAGTTTCAGTTTGTGGATATTTTGTTTCCGAAAATAATTTCATCAGGTTGGTAGATCATAGTACATAGAAGTTTTCTTTTACACAACCAGTTATTCTCACCTTGACATTGCTACTGCTAAAATTAAATGCTGTGAACTACCCCCTTACCCCCCATCTATTGAAATTACTGGCCGCAATATTACTGTATATGGATTTTTAGTATTCTAGTCCAGAGTCATTGAATCTTTACTTATAAGTTATACTATGTTGCTGTGAATAGAAACACTTCAAACAGTCTCAGGAAATCATGTTGAGCAATTTGTATTCTACTTTTGTAACATAAAAACTGTTATTAAGCACATGATGAATTGAACTGCCTTTTTTTAAATACAGAAGGGCCCATGTTGCAGCTATAACTAGGAATAGTAGGATTGTATGTCTGTGGCCACAGGGCATTGTAATAGCTGTAATGATGTCTTCATGCTGTGAAGTGATATTAGAGCTTTGTTCGCTGTTGGTATAATTTGTGTTGACGTACATACATACTGTATATTGCAGCAGTAAAGCTCCATAGGTAAAGATATCTATTACTATTATTTGATGCTGTGACGAGATAGGAATAATGGCAAACATTTAACTTTAGGTGTTAATTGTCTATGTGATAGCCTGGAGAGAGGTTTTAAATGCTTGATAGCAGGGTGCTATGTATCATGGCGCCTGATGTAGCTAAAATTCTTCTTCAGATTGTCGGGTGATAAAAGTTTAAGCTTTGAAGGTAGTGTATGTATCCCAGTGGTTCGCAACCATGCCTCTGGAACCAAGAGTTGGGAGTTTGAAATCCAGCTTTTGTTGCTTATCCGACACACACTCTTAAATATTAAGATGTGGTGTATTGTTCATTGTACTTGTCGAAAGGAGCTACCAGGATTCGGACAGGCAAGAACCCTAACCACAAGATTACCAAGTTGCTGGGCAGTTGTAGGCTTGTACATACTGGCTTTTTGTAGTAAATGCTAGCACTGTGGAATGAGCTTGATTTGCCATTGCAAAACGGCCATATCAAGTTAGCAAATTGAATAGTTTTGCTAAAAGAAATCCCTTCCAATTTGCTTCCCACACCAAAATTACCAATTTGGTATGTTATCTAATGTGGCCTTGTAGCTGGCAATGTTAACAACTTGTGGGGAAAAATTTGGGTAACTCGCAATTTTGCTGTTAGTATTCTGTCCCCTGAATTGCTTCAGTAGCCTATTACGGAGAGACGGGGCAGTATCAGGGCTTGATTGCCGGTAGTTGAACAAAGGGTTTAGGGGCTTAAGTGGTCGTTGACTTCCCCCCTCCCATAAAAGTAGAAGTAAAACAGAAATTACAGTTGTAAGTTACACTAGAGTGGTGATGTGGTTGGCTGGTGGGTGGGAAAAAGGGACTCTGGGTTGCTCAAGTCAGGGTTTGTCTGAATCTCTGAGTTTAACATTCTATTTTCAAAGTTAGGGATCTGTGCCTAAATTCATTAAAATTTGATTCTTTGGGGCAAAATTCACCTTCCTTATATTAGTTATAAAGAGTTACCACCTTGCAAATCGCCCGTGATGATGATGATGATGATGTGACTAATTAGATTATCAAGTAGTGCCTTGCACACTGTCATAATATACAGATGATGTGGCCTGCCCTGATTGAAGCTATTTGCCAGGTTTTCTTGGTTATTACCATGAACCCTGCTGCCCTGCTGACTGTGGTTGTGATCAGAGAGGCAATTGTGCCTTAATTCATTAAAATTTGCTTCTTTAGGGCCAAAATCCACCTTCTCTAAAGAGCTAAACATGTCTTGCTCTAAACTGTAGACCCTTCCACACGTCACACTGGAATAATGTTGGTAATATCATAATAGTACATTATCATTATACAGATGATGTGGCCCGTTCTGATTGAAGCCATTTCCCAGGTTTTCTTGGTTATTACCATGAACTCTGCTCCTCTGACTGTAGCAGTGACCACAGAGGCTAATGAAGTGCCCGATGGTGGTTAGGCCACATGGACGTAATTTTATGGATGACATCCACCGGAGACCCCAAAACTAATGCGAGAGGGTGGAAAAAAGGAGGAAATTGCAGCCAAAATAAATGCTGCTAAATCACAGGACTAAATATCCAGTCTATTCCTTCCCAGGCTGGTTAGTAGTACTGTACTAATAGTACAGTACTAATAGTACAGTACTACAAACCAAGCACTGTACTAATAGTACAGTACTACAAACAGTACTACAAACCAGCCTGGGAAGGAATAGACTGGATATTTAGTCCTGTGATTTAGCAGCATTTATTTTGGCTGCAATTTCCTCTTTTTCTTTGCTTCAAGCATTAGTTTTGGGGTCTCCGGTGGATGTCGTCCATAAAATTACGTCCATGTGGCCTAACCACCATCGGGCGATATATCTTGACGTATAACAAGGCATAATTCAGCTGCTGGCTAGAAGCCTCTTCTTTTCACAAATAGTAAAACCATTTTAATTGATTGATTGAATGAGTGAGCACGAAATATCAACCCCAGAAGTTCTGCTGCAGTACCGTAACAGGCCACTAGGAGGCCTAAAATCTAATCGTTTCCAGGTCTCACCAAGACCTACCCACATACCGAATATCAATACAATCCATCCAAGCGTTCTCGAGTTATGCTGGTCTTCTACATACAAACATAGACACATACAATGATACATATAAACGCTACCCAAAACATGTATATTACCCCAAAAAGTAGTAACTCAAGCATCTGGATATGGTTTTGGAAACGGTCAGACGTTTTGGATAGAATCCACTATCCTTCGTCAGTGACACTGAAGTGATCTAGAAGAAACAGGTCTTTTATACTCTAACTATGAATGAAGACAATTTCAGATGTCCAATAGGAAACGTTGTTAGACAATTCAGACAGAAAACAATTTGGATTCCGTCTTGGTGTCTGAAGGTAGCCAAACTTGAAGATACAAAAACATGTAGCCCAGGGCTGGAACTGGAAGCAAAAACCCTGGCAGCAGATTGATGGCAACAGCCTGTGGGACAGTCTTTCAGGATGACGTCAGAAGACTTAACGGTTTACGTAACTCCCATCTGATGTATCGCGCAGCCATCTCGGTCAATTGGAGTGTGGTAAAACCGGTTAGATTGATTCGATGGCCAGCGTCCGCTCGGATCGTTACTTGTCGCCCGGGTGATACACCGTCTCATCAGCTTACTGTAATCCCCGACTGTCCCGAATGGTTGTGAGGCGATTTCGCATGAGCCGAAGCAAAGTAGTGATGAGAAATTTATGGCTATCCTGAATGATCTATGGCTTAATTTGGAGTTAAGACAAGGATTATTGCCCGCGCCATGCATACTTCAGCGCTTCAAGCTTTTAGTTTTATGTGTTGCCTCTGGCAAGGTGTGATGGTCTCAGCCGTGGCCTGGACAAGGACACAACAATTTGTTTCCTTTTTTTAGACTCTCTTTTTTTTAGAATCTCTTTTTTGGGTTTTCAAAATATATTCTACAAGCTGTCTTTTGTTCTTCAAAACATATTCTACAAAAGAAAATAGACCATAGCACACATGCAAAATTAATACTAATAGTAACACACAAGTGTAACATCAAAATTAAAACATGACATCAGTAAGCAATATTGTATTGATACTCTGCAGGTGTCACTGTCATGCCACAATACCATATTACTAGCCTTTTCTGTACATAAAGAGTCTTAGACTGTTAAACTAAAGCTCACTTCATGACAGTTAAAATTTTTTTGGATACTTTTGGGAGTTAATTTTAAGGGGGGGGGGAGAGTTAATTTTGAGGCCTTGCAGTTGTCCAGTTCAGGATTTTCTTCTAAACTACAGAGAGAACCAACAAATAGTGCCTGTGTGAGTTGTAAGAGAAGTGGTTTAAGTTAGTGCCCCAACATGGAGAGGCCAACTGTCGCCGGGCCATCCGATCCTGTTAAAGACGGGACGTTGCAAGGATTTCATGCCGCTTTTAGATATATAAGACTTACATGCTTAAGTTCTATTATCTTATCATTCTCTATCATTTCTACAGTTTCAAGTCCACTCTTGCGGACTAACAACTGTCTTATATATCTAAGACGGCTTAGTTAACGACTTACATGCTTTCTGTAACAGGCTCTGAATAGTTTTAGGCGAGAAAGTAAATGGAATATTGTTGCAGTTGTGTAGTTCAGGATTTTCTTCTGAAACTATAGAGAGAACCAACGAATAGGACTGGCACGGCCTATTTTTAAGCAATAGATGGAGGATTACCTGTCTGGGGAAGTGTTTGAGATCTGATCCTGTAGATTGCAGTCTACTCCGACAGGAGATCGATGATTGACCACACATTCGTTAGAGATAACGGCACGCATATTAATGACTTAATTAGTTAAGATTACAGTCAGGTTCCTTCGTGATTCTTTTTACCGTCAGTGCACGCAAGGTCAATTGCAGCGGTTGCCAGGGATTTGGCTGCCAAAGTCAAGGACAATGTCACACAAAGTACACGTACATGAACGTCGTTGTAAGAGCTTGAAAAACGATGTAGACTTAACAATGTTGACATTGGCACAATTTTTTACAATAAAGTATTCATGCAATTTGCTAATAGTCTCGAGTAAACCAAATCCAGCTAAACCTCTGGTCAAAAGTACTTTCTTTTCCATTGAGAGTTATGCCTTCAATTTGGCCGGCGTGACGTCAACCCACGCCTTTATCGACTTGTTGTGTCTCAGGCTATGGGAAGTGGGCTGAAGCTCAGTAATACCTAGTCAAGACTTGAAATCCATTTTTTGGAGGAATATTGGTAGTCTGGTACTCTGGGTTTGCGTCATGTCTGCGTCTATGGTGCACTTAACCTATTTTTTGTTAGGAGCAAGAAAAATTTTGGTGCAAGATAAATTTTGGTGCACAATTAAACCTTACTGCATCACTTGAACTTGAAATTCTTTAGCTTGCTCATACATCTTTTACAGGTAATATATAACAGTGCCCATATGTTATATTTTCTTACCCTAATTTCAATATTCTGTATATTTGTGGGTGCAGATCTTTGTATAGATACACAGTCAAGAATTACCAGCAGGTGCGCAGCTCCAATTTTGGTGTATTATATTCCATATACAGTCAAACCTGTCTATAGCGGCCACTCAAGGGACTGCATACATTGTGTAAATATGGCCACTATAGACAGGTGGCCACTATATAGAAAATATTTATCAATTGACCATGAGCAAGCTACACATAATTTCAGTTCCCACTATTCTTTCTTACCAATTAACATTGTCTCGATCGGTAAATTCACTGACAAAGACTTGCACTTTAATGCTGGTATACTTTCTGCTATCGCCAAACTGACCCTGTCAGGATTCCAAATCCTCGCAAACTACAATTTCAAACTCAGTGCAGGGTGACATAAGGCTGCAGTATGGTTGCAATAGGCATTGTTTCTGTATCAACGGGACTGGAAATCGTGTGGCCGTGGCCGCGTTGGACAGGTGGCCGTTAAGCCTATTTCTTAATCATTACGAATCCAAGGGACCGACAAAAAGTGGCCACTATGGCCACGTGGCTGCTATGCAAAGGTGGCCGCTAATACAGGTTTGACTGTAGTGCATATTCACCCTGTATTTCAAGCCCTGTTACTAGTCCAGACAGTATTCATGTCTTAACTTCTTGAGCGGACAATAACCTCAATGTTTGAGAGAAAGTCGATTTTTCCTCATTACCTGGCTGGCTCCTTTTTTAATCAAAAAGTTCTTCAAGCCTGGCTTGCCAGAAAATCAAAGTCAAGTGCATTCTCCTCGGGTTGCCTCCTGTAAATGTTACTCCCTGTAGAAGTTCAAAGTCGTGTACTTGACAGTTTGTTCACTTCACCTGTTAATTTCTCCCGACTGAGGGAGCCTATTGGCAATAAAGTTGTATCATTTTCGTTTTGATGGATACGAGGAATGTTTTGAGGTGTGGGAGAAAATCAGAAACTCAATTTAAGTCAAGTCCAAGTAGTTGTTTTCAGGTTAGGCCAAACCAATATATTTTTTTGGCATTCATAAGATAATATGATATGATGTTTAATAATATGATATTATATGATAATATGATAAAATATATTTGTAATATTAACAAGATGAAATCAGCAAGGTGACAAGATTGAAAACGTTGAGCCCAAGTTGAGGGAAAACTTATCTTTACGTTCAGTCTGTGATAAATAATTATGAGATGTTACATTTATAGCAATTTGTAAAATCCATCAAACTTCAACCTTTTTTTAAATACTTTTGTAGCCACAAATCTATATTAAAAATCTTTATTTCAAATTACAGACTACTTTAATCAATGAGTTGTATGTGTTCAATGTGACCTATAGTTGTATATATCAAAATGTACCCAGAGAGTTGAAGAAAGACTGATTGCAGCTGCAGGGTGTCCACAGTGGACTACTATATCTTGACATACATCATTATCAAATAATGTAATACATGATCAAAATGCAGAAAGTTTGCTGCCCTTGAAAACTTGTGGGTGCCGCCCAACAGTGATGTAATGATGTCCGTGTGATATTGATTCGTTGGGCTGTGGTGCACAGATGAGGTAATTTCTCCTCTTCTGTGATGGATATGGTACCTGTACGTGTGTGAGTGGGAATGAGAGACCATTAACCACATCTTTCCTAGATGCATTGCATCATTACAGATATCTACAGATCATTGCAGGTCTCCAGGCTTAAAATTTGTAACATGCACCTAAAGGCAGTCTGCAATTTGTAGACGAAAAAAAATTGCTGGTATGAAGACTACAAATAAGTAGAAACATTCATCTAAGTGTAGAAACATTCATATTTGATGCATTTCGTCATTACAGACATCCTGATACATTTGTACATGTATCCAGTCATCTACAGATCTTTAGAACTTTCAGGGTTCAAAATATATTCTTGATATACAACGTGCAATGTTATGATGTATCTACTGGCAATCTGCAATTTGCAGAATGAAAAGAAGAAAATGAAACTACAGTCATGTAGACACTTGCAATTTTGCAGGTATGTGAGCTGTCAATGCTTGTATGATTTACAAACCCGAATTGGATTATTGCTTTGTTATGTTGAATCCTATGTTTGTAGTTATCTTTTGTACTTTGAGTTATTATTATTGTTACAGGGCTCCCTTGGAAATCAGTTACCACGTTAACTGAAGGGACTACCCTAAAGATCAATAAATAAAATAAAAATAAAAAATGCCACTGCTGAATTCTAAACTTATGTTTAGAAAAATGTTGATACCCTTATATGTCGTAAGAGGCAACTTAATACAAATATGAACTCATTTTTCTTTTAACGGATGTACGTGTCTGAGGGGTAAGGGCAGGCCATTAACACATCTCTGCTAGATGCATTGCGTCATTACAGACATTTCAGGTACATTTGTACATGTACCCAGTCACCTACAGACAGATCATTGCAGGTCTCCAGGCGCAAAATATGTTACAGGCAGTCTGCGATTGTAGACGAAAAAAAATTGCTGGTATCAAGGCTAAGTGTAGAAACAATCAATTTTGCAGGTTTTCAAGCTATCTTGATCTTTCAACTGTTATTTGGAACTAAATAGTTAATAAGCTATTATCAGTAAGAAGTAAGATTTCTACCTCTTATTGTTCTAAATTTAACCAATATACTCTAGTGCTACCATGCAGGTAGCAGTTTGCTCCTACATTTGTATGTTCACTTCTGCTACCTGTCTGGAGAACTGTATATTCAAATCTTTTGGGGATGACGTCAGTTAATGATCGAATTAAGGAATGGGTTGTAGAGCCCTCATTTGAAGACCACAGACCCTCCTGCAAGCGGGTGGAGGGCATTTTGAATGTTGGAACACATGCTCGAATGAGCACTTGAACTCATTCCTTAATTGACTCATGTATTATAAGAGACCAATCATTGCCCTCGTCCAAAATTTGGACGATTCCAGATGTTAGAGATGTCAAGGTTCCCAGATGGAATAGCAGAGAAGCGACTTTATATAGTGTGTGATAAACGTAAGAGCAAACCACTGGATAGTACCCAGGCTACTCTAGTGCTAAGTTACGAAGAGCATTTGATCATTCATGGCCTCCTGTGAGTGAGAAGGCAAGGCGATTAACACATCTCTAGTAGCATACCAAGTATGGCATTATTACAGGCATCTACATTTGTAGGTATCCAGATGTATACTATACAAATCAGTAAGGGTTTCAGGGCTCAAAATATGGGAATAACTTATATTCATGTACAACAACCGGAAATTTGCAATTTGCAGTCGAAGGAAAGAAATCGAAACTAGAAAGTTCAAGTGTCACTGCTGGAATTCAAACTAATGTTTTAAAGTTTGCTTGATTAAGATTTCTATCCGTCATTTTAAAACTTTTGATGTTGGTTCAGTCATTACAGGCAACTTAACAGACAGAATGGAGGTCATTTTTCTTGTAGAGTAAAGGATGTTGATGTGCAAATGCAAAGGGAAGGCCATTAATGCATCTTTCCAGACACATTGCGTCATTACAGGCAGCCAAATATCACGACGTCTAACAATTATAGGGCTTAAAATGTATCCTTAATGTATTACTACTGGCAATCTGCAATTTGCGCATGAAAAGAGAAAATTGAAATTAGAAACTTGCAATTTAACAGGTCTCAAAGTGTTTGTGTTGAATTTTTAACTTAATATTTTTGAGTTTGCTCAACATTTTTTAACCATCTTGTTGAAAATGTTGATGCCCTAATTTTGTGTGAGTCGTTAGAGGCAACTTATTCTCATCTTTCTTCTTGTGACAGATGTACGTGTGTGAGTGCAAAGTAGAGGCCATCAATGCATCTCTCCAGACACATTGCGTCATTACAGCCAGCCAGATATGACGACGTCTACAGATCATTAGAATTTCAGGGCTCAAAAACTATTCTTGATATTATGTGCCTGCTGGATATTTGATATATTTGGAGATGAAAAGGAAATCGAAACTAGAAATTCGCAATTTTGCATTTGTCAAATAAGTGCCATTGCTGAATTTCGAATTTGGCTCAAAATTGCTGTATCAGTCATTAGGAAGAAGTTTTGAGCTAATTTTTCTTCCTGTATGACAGATGTTCATGTGTAAGTGCCGTGGATAAGCCATTAGCACGTCTCTCCCCGTACACGTATGGCGTCATTACCGACATCCGGGTTTCCAGATTTATGCAGCTCCCAACAGGTGTCATTACAAGGCTCAAAACGCATTTCACATCAATCCTGCAGTCTGCAATTTGTGGCAGGAAGTTGAAATGCATTTAGAGAAAATCAGAAACATTATGTTTTGCTGGTGTCAAAACTGTAGGGTCCTGGATAATGTGTCAAGTTTCTCAACATGAAACATTTGGATGCTAGTGTTTCTGCTGGCATTCCAAGACTCAAAGTGCATTTTACATCAATCCTGCAGTCTGCAATTTGTGGCAGGAAGTTGAAAATGCAGGTAGAGAAAATCAGACACGTATGTTTTTCTGGTGTCAAAACTGTAGGGCTCTGGATAAGGCCACACCAATTTAATTTCTTGGTTCACGGATTTTTTCATAAAAAATATGGAGCGAAAGGGCGAAATAAAAATGAAAATAAAAATTGTAAAATGGTTGGGGTAAAGGTAACGGCTAATCCAAAACATAAAGAAAAAAAGTTTTCAGCTTGAAAAAAGTACAAAAACACTATTTTTGTACAGTAACAGCACCTGTACCCACACTTTAAGGAGCTTATAATATAAAGGCCAATTTGCTACACCAGAAAGTTGGTGAATGGTTTCATTAATGGTGAAAATTTGCTGAGTGGTAATTTTTATTTTTATTTTTTTCCCCAAAAAATAGGAGCGAGCGAATCCGTGAACCAAGAAATTAAATCGGTGTGGCCTAATGTATTTATTCAATTTCTGGAAATGAAACATGTGGATGCTTACTAGGGTTTCTCCTTTATTTAAAACTAACATTAAAAAAACAACAAAAAAAACCTTTAAGGTTGTTTTGACAAACTGTCCATTGTTAACCAAATCTAACCTCCCTGCAGTCTGATTCTCGTAACCTAAACAAATATGATGCCAAACAGATAACATCACCTTCTCATAGTTGTTTTGAACGCTAGATCCTGAAATAAAATCATGGCAAGAACCCTGACATTTGTGTATATACCTCAGGATTACTAGTGCTGCATTGATACATCTCTTCCTAGTATCATGTATTTTTCTCATGTTGCAGTATGTAACTTTGCATCTGGTTGAAATATGAGAGTTGATGTTACTTTATCAGGAAGAATCTTTTAATCTAATCCTCAGCCATTGCTCACCTCACCAAACTGCCAGTGTAATTTTATCAGTCTGCAATATTGCATCTCAGCAGGAAAATAGTTTCAGCTCTTGGCTTGATAATCATAATGTGCCATGATCACTATTGTACAGTTTTACTGTCTACAAGTTATTATTCTAACTTGAGCTGTTCCTTTGGCGTCGTAAGGTCTAAGTTGAGTTGTAAATGAGCACTAAATTTTACACAAGTTATAGACTGTCTGTTGTGTTGATGTATATGTGTTATAAGAGATGGTCACCGATGCATTTAATGTCTGTAGTTTGCCTATATTTTTATGTAGTAAAGTGTGTAAAAATTGCCCTTCTACTAGCACAGGCTATTTAATGACTTCTAGGAAGCAGCTGGTGTTGGTGTGCGGCGTGCCTGTTCTAGGGTAATTGGGTATCGTACTTGTTTCGCGAGGGACACCCGAGGGGCCGACATCCATATTACCGATTCCGGTAATAATTTATTGCCTAAACGAGAAGAATTTATGGCCCTAATTGAGAAATTGCATGTGGACAGTTGTTCTGGGGGGCAGGCCGCACGATGATGGAAAAATTGGCACGATCGAGAATTGAAGAAAATTGGAACGAACGGAGGAACAACGCGCGGCACAACTCGGCTTAATAGATCGCAGCCTCCCGTGATTTCGGCACATCATTTGGCGTCCTCGAACGCAGGCATGCCGGAGAATTGGGGTCGCTTCTTAAGGGGATTCTGTCCGCGTTTGATGCAACTTGAAAGAAGTGCAATTGCCACAAACTCGAGAGTGAACTTAAAGTTATTTGTATTCCGCTGATGTGCCCACAGAAGTCTCACAATCCATCAGTGCAAACATGTTCTCCAACATTCTGATAACGCTTCCCAGTGGTAATATTGCCTTCTTTGAATTCTAACTTAAATTGTAGTTGGACAATCAAGGCTGTCTCAAGGCAGGGTTGAACAAGTCCACTCGTTGGATTGTCCCAGGCTAGTGAAAGTGCCCATTGCGCAAGTGCATGTCCTACCCTACTTGTCCATTTGGGCAATTAAGATTTTTCCCTGAGTGAGATTTTGATACATTTGTTGCTTATCACAGTCATGGCATCAAGGCATTGGAAAACACATAAAAACAGAGCCAATAATAAAAGAATTCCATTGCTGGAAGTGAAAAGTGAATTTTACTAAATTTTTAGAAAATTGTACTGTCCTTCCATTCCAGGATGGAAATTTGCCTGTTGTGAAGGACAAAAATTTCACCGTCTGTCCAGAAAGTCTGATAATATTATTTTTTGTGTGACAGGAAAAAAAGGCGGAGACAGTCATGTGTGTAAAGCTGGCATTAACAACAAGCCTTGTTGACTTCATGATTAATACAGATTTTATAGTTGTCTCTATCTTATTAGGGAAAGATCGATGTTCACACAACACAGATGAATATCAATCTGTCGCTATATGTCTTTCGACTCAGGAGGCTTAATCATTTTCATGTTAAGTTACATTAATTGTCATTTTCCCAGTGGTCATTAGTACCACGATTACTGTGTGGCCAGGTAATAAATCATGACCAACTCAATATTTTCAACCGTAGACCTGAAGTTTTAGATATATGTGTATGGTTCTTAAAAAAATAATAATTTAGTATTATATAGAATAGAATTGGCATGTTTGTTGTTATGATCATTTCTCTTTGTACTTTCATTTGTATGCTTAGCCTTAGATTCATCACTCATTAGCAATTCCTGTTCCGTTTGCTTTGAAGTCAGCGTGTTTATGCCAACAAACTGGAAGTCATTCTATTTCCGTGTGGCATCCTGGATTGACATTAGAGTCAAGAAGAGAGATTTATTCTGAGTGCTTTACACACGCACGCACATTTATGTAATCCATCCTTTGAATGAAGCAGACAAAAATAGCAGCTCCGTAAGAACTGTGGGATGAAATCTTCAGAATACATTAGCATTTCTTGCTTTAATGTCAAATGGGGTCAGTAAAGATCGTGATGTGATGTTTTTCTAATGAAGTTTGCGCAGTTATGCACAGTGAAGCAGCGTCCTAATTGGCGATGGTACCTGCCACAATCTGTGGTAATTATCCCGAAAATCATGTCATCAGCATCGCAGCGGGACCCAATTTGCGTGGAAATCAGTCCCCGAAGTAGAGGTGCTCCGAATCGTCTCATCCTTGCGTCCGTAACACCCAGTAGTAGTTCCCAAATCCTTCCCATGAGCTGTCACTAATCCCATTGATTCCTGTAAACCCTTTTCTCCCTGAGTGGCTTTGTTGATGGCATTGGGATCTATCTACCCGGCCCAAAACAACCCTGCAGGGATCATTAAGTCCCTCCCCATTCTCTCCCTGCCCTTGCGTGCTTTTCTGATTTTAAGAGAGCTCCCTTTCATCTCGCAACGTTTGATCTGGGTGCAAAGGCCACCTGTTCGAGTCGTGGCAAGGAGTGAGGCTTTCATGCACTCCAATTTGTACTTGCGCGCCGTCCCCGGGGTATCGAGAGGGCGTTACTCCTGATCTTCATCCATTAGGAGACAAAACTTAGACGTCAGACCCGGATGCAGACCTCTCGTCGGCAGACAGAAAATCTGCCAGCCCAGTTTCTTTGAGTGAGAGACTGCCACGATTGTGTGTATTTCTGTCTAGAAGACCTGGTCCACTCAAGGAGTACCTTTCCTTATGCGGCATGTAGTCATGGAAACCAGGCTTTGCACCGGTTTGCTGAGGATGATTTACATGCATCGCCACAGTGATTGAGTACAAGGGGGCTGCTTGACGACCTTTATGGATTGTGTTCTTGTGGAATTGAAGGGACGGTGCTGAAAGTGCCTTGCTCAGTGGGAGCCTGCGGCTGTTTCTTTTCTCGGCAGCACGGAAGAGAGAGAGCTTGGCTGGACCACCAACGAAGCAGCACGCAGAGGAAAACCTGTTAACTGCTGCCCAGGGTCTCCCTGCTGCCGTGTTGAGCAGAATCTTCCCCAGTCGGCTGAACGTGGGCGGAATAGTGAGCACTTCCTGCCTGGATTAAGTCCTCTCCTGCATTTATGTATGGTTTACAGCAGTGTTTACTCGTGCAATCATCCGCAGACCTCCGCTCGTTGGTTGCCATGGTGAGAAAGGGGATACTCCCCTCAGCTTGGCGGTGTGAGAATGATAATGAGGGGACTGTCCAGGACGTTTTCTTGGGAAGGAGTAAGCGCTCATTCTAACCGGCAATGGACGTGTTGACACAACAAAAAACTACCTCCGGCATTATTCTCTCTGCAAGACGTGAATGCGTGCCACCGGGTGTCCAGCCGGTGTCCTTACTAAGGCTCCGTGGGGAGACACGTGGGGGTTTGGTGAGCCACGGCTTGCTTCTGCACATCTAATATTCAGTATTTCTCTGTGCCGACCGAAAGGCTGAAGCTGTGGGTGTATTTTTCTGTCATGGCTGCTATCAGTGGTGGCACAGGAGCGTCTCACGTCGGCTCCACACTCGACCAGGATCTGTTCGGGGTGGACCAGAGATGGAGCAAAGAGTGCCTCTACGAGGAGAGCCTCCGCTACAAGCGGGACAAGAAGATCCGGCTGAACGTGGGGGGAGCTCACTTCGAGACCCGGCTGAGCACACTGAAGAGGCACCCCAACACACTGCTGGGCAGTGAGGAGAGGGAGTACTTTTACAACGACGACACCAACGAGTATTTCTTCGACCGGGATCCGGATATTTTTCGGCTGGTGTTGGGATACTACCAGACGGGGAAGCTTCACTACGTGAACCAGGAGTGCATCTCGATGTACGACGACGAGCTGACGTTTTTTCGAATACCTGCCTCGGAGATCGGTGACTGTTGTTATGCAGACTATGAGGAGAACCGAGAGTTGGTCAAGCTGAGGACGATGATTGACAGCTTTCACAGGTGTCACTTCTTCAATCCGACGCTAATGAGCATGCGGGAACGCCTGTGGAGGAAACTTTCGTACGACGTAACCGTTACCGGGTTTTGGATGTCGCCGCCGACAGTGATCATGACGTTCGTTGTCTTAATCTGCACCATTCTTGCAATTATGGAAACCGTGCCTTGTGGAACTTTCGACGGTAGGCCTGATTCGAAGCGCTGTGGGGAGGAATATAAGAATCTATTTTTCTACTTGGACACGAGCTGCGTGACGATATTCACATGTGAGTACCTGCTGAGGTTATATGCTGCGCCGAACCGTACTGCTTTTGCGAAAAGCTGCCGTAGCTTGATAGACATAGTCGCTGTAATGCCGTACTATCTGGGTAACATAATCGGATCCAAATCCCTTCTCGGGTCTTTCCAGACTGTGCGTGTTGTCCGATTCTTGCGGGTCTTCTACTACTCCAAGGGACTGTACATCCTGTTCCGAACGCTGCAGTCCGTTGCCATGGAAATGGGATTTTTCCTGATATCCTTGTCGGTGACAATCATCCTGTTTTCCACCATTATGTACTACATGGAGAAAGCGTTTGCCTTTGGTACGTTCACGAGCATTCCCGCCACGTTCTGGTTCGCGATCGAAACCATGACGACGACGGGTTACGGGGACCTTGTGCCACAGTCGTACATGGGGAAGTTCATCGGGGGAGTCTGCTGCATCAGTGGGATCCTCCTCATCACCCTGCCAGTATCCATTACGGTGTCGAATTTCAGCCGGTTGTACCACCAGGTCATGGACCGGACTGACATGCGGCAGCACCGTCTCGACGACATGCAGGTAACTGTTTGTTTGTTTGTTTGTTTCTTTTGTTTGCTGAATGTCATTTTGCTGGATGGAGGACAAAAACTGTTGATAATTATTGTTATTGTTATAATGATATGCTAAAATGTGTTTCTATCATTTGTTTATTGATTGTCATCACATTTGTGGACGAGTGACAAAAAGTGTTCTTCTAAAATCTCTTTCTATCAGCGTGACAGATGACCTGTTATTTGAATTTGTTAATTTCACAAAACCCACCCATTGCAGGAAAAAGTGACACTCTGTATTCTAGTTCCACAGCTTCCAAAAATGGAGTGAAACCCCAAAAGCTTAGATTGTATTCCTTAGCAGTTCCTACAAGAATTGTTCCTAGTCACCATTGTTATCTTGCACTGTCTGCATATTTTGTTTGTTACTGTAACTGTTAAAATTGGCCCTTGGGCAAAATAAAACTTTGTCATATTGAATGAAACTTCATTGAATGTCACCACATTTGTGGATGGGTGACAAAAATTGTTACTCTGAAAATTCTGTCAGCATGAAAGCTCTCCGGTTTTGACAGGTAAATTGTTCAGATTCATATGTTTAATCAATAACTCAAGGAAGGCCACAATTCACCTGGAAACTCGAATTATTTCTTTGTGTTATAAGTTTGAATGACCCTATTCTGTGTGTGAGCTGTATATTACACATGCCTTTTTCCTAAGGCCTCACCAATTAATTCTTAGGTTCTTGGACATTTTTAAGTAAAATAGCAAAAGTTCAAGATGAAAGCAGAAGGCTAGATAGAAAGCTTACATCTTACTACATGCATATGTATATTCACTGCTTGAAAGTTTGCCCAGCAAGGTACAGCCATCAGACTGTTATTTTAAAAAAATCTAAGAACCAGCAAATGAAATTGATGTGGTTTGGAAATCTGGTAGTCATACATGTGATGATGACTATACAATACCGCACATTGTGTCACACCTGCACATGTAAACCCTGCATGTCAAGCTCCAAGACTAATGTTTGAAGCTGTGTAGTGAAAAGCTCATACCATTATGACAGTGAAATGAATTTTGCTCCATCTTTCAGCAACAGGTAGTGACATTGCAGAAAGGACTCCTAGCCTTGCTAGCTAACGGGAGTCCTTTCTGTGACATCACTGCCTATTGTCAGTTATCCTACCAAAGTTCCACAGTAGACGATTGGTATAAAGATTGTACAGATGTCTTCAGAAAATATTTCTCATGAATGATTGAGGAAATTTCTTAAAATCACTTAAAGTCATCTGCAATAATTCTAGGGAAGAACTGATTTTAGAATGCCTTGTTCCTGTGTCGATGACAGTAAAATTTGTAATTCTAATGGTTTCTTTTCTGGTGTGGCAAAAGGTAGTTTATACTGGATGGAATATTTTCAAGTTTCATTTATTCATGGGCTCAATAAAGAACAGTGATGTATCACTAATAGAGATTTTAATGAAACCAACCCCAAATTTGTGGTTTGTTCGGTCTCAGCATTTTCTCCTCTTGCCTTAGGTACCTGACAACTTCCAGCTTCAGTACGACCACATGATGGCCTGTCTAGGGAAGGTCTTCGTCCGGGACAAGAAGCGCCGACGGAGCTCCATCTGGAGTTTACTCTCGCGGAAGAGCAGCCGTGACTCCATGGCGTCGCGGAAGTGGAGCACCGACGAGGAGGGCTCGCGGAGAACGAGCCGTGCGGACAGCGTGGGGACGCGCAGCTGGCTCAACTGCGACGACAGCCCGATCCGCAGCCGTGCCATGAGCTTCCTAACCGTGTTCAGCATGGATGGGATAATGTCCAGGAGGAGTAGTACTGCCTCGCGCCGGAGCAGCAACGCGTCGCGTCGAAGCAGTATCTTTTCCCACCGCAGCAGCCAGTCACGTAGCTCCAACCCTTCCAGTAGGAAGGACAGTAATGAGGAGAGCAACGAGGTCTCCAAGAAGGGGAGCCGTGAGGAACTCAAGTTACGAAGGCTCGGAAGCGAAGGTAGCGGGGTGAGATGGGGTCCGTATAACGACGGAACCGGGGTCAGGCGAGGTCGGGCAGAGGGTCTCTTGAAGAAGCCAAGCTTCGACATGGGAGGGGGGGTCAAGGGGAGCAAAGTGGAGTTTCACACAGATCTCGTTCACATAGAGCTGACTGACTTAAGCAGCAGCCCTCTCGCGGGAAGGAGAATTAGCAGAGACCAGAGGCCAAGCAGCGTAGACAGGGAAGAGGGAGGGCTGTCGAGGAGAGGAAGCAGAGGCGGGTTAGCGCCGGGGTTTCCCCAGACCGCTCGGAAAGGGAGCTACGATTTGCAGATGCTCGGGTTAACCGAACACCAGGGGATCCTGAAAGCGGCTCGAAGCGATCATCGGTTATCAGACGCGGACGAACAGAGGGGCTTGCGCGATTCTAGCAGGGACCACTTACGTCAGTATGGCAGCGAGCTCGCCGTCGCGAAACCAAACTCGGAGCAAGGAATCCTCCGAAAGTACGACCATGCAACGAACAATGTGCCCAGACTGACTTGCGAGGGAGAAGAACTGGTGACCTCTGACCTAGATATAGTTGGCAGCTCGGCCAGCATTGACAGTAAGGGTCGTCGAAGGAGGGTAGGGAGGGATGAGACTGTGTCGGTTCGGCAGGACGACACCAGAACAGTCAGGCAGGGGAAAGTAGAGTCTGGCGTAGAAGAGATCGAAATGTCAACGCTGCAAAGCGTAGAAGGGGCAAGCGTTGGGTCGGAAAATGCTGCAGGGAGTGGTTCGAGGGGGGAGGGGATGCTGGCTGTGCCTGATGGAAACGGGAGTAGGAGGAAAAGCGAGGGGGGGTTGACTCCGAAGTCAATGAAAAGGAGGGTTTCATTCCAGGACGATATGACTGATGACGAAGCTTGAGGGAGGGGGGACACAACACCCAAAAGTACAACAATGACTTATGTGGCCACAGATACCGTTGTATACCAATTTATTTGTTTGGTTCTCAGCCTTCGTCAGGTAAAATAGACCAAGCAGACATTACAAAGTAGAGGGCAGCAAGGACAAGTTGAATATGACTGTATTCACTCCATAAAAATATGACTGCTCGAAGCTTTAGGGCATAAACCTGGTCCTCAAGCTTTGTTTTAATCATGTTTCTCCAATTGAAAATATTTTTTGAACACGAGAGCCAACTGATTAAATTGGCTAGGCCTGATACATGGCAAACAAGACCTAATGAACAAGGGCAGTTGGAATATTGCTGGTATGTGAAGATCAGACAGCAAGAATGATCATGACATATTTTCCAATCCCCAGCTATAACTGTGGATGACTGTCTGCAGCGCTGCAGTGAATACTGGCTGCAGTCACTTTGTATTGTGACTGCATTTTCACAAAGTTGAAAAAAGTTTCTTGGCATTTTTACCTTGTTCTTCAAAGTGCTGAAGAACGATAGAAGTATGATAATCCTTCAGTGAAGTTAAAAAAGGTGAATGGATCAAATATTTTGGTCAGTTCAATATGTTACATTCAGACACGAACAATGTGTCACTTCAGACTGCAAATGAAAAGACTGTCACTGAAAATGATACTGATATGTATAGTATTTCTTTATGTCTAAATGTGAAAGGATTTTGAGTCATTTTGCTTAGCTACTAGCAAAGGTTTTTTTAAACAAGAATTATAGAACAGAATACTAGAATGTTCTTTCTTGTGAGTTCAAGCCTGAGATTATATTATATTATAAAGAATGTCTTCTCTCCAGCCAAAGATACAAGATTAATTTATGTAGGACTAATGTCAGTTTTAATCATTATACTTTTGTTGCCTGCTCCAAAAAGTATGACACCTACTTGTGAAGAAAGAAGCATACGTGGCAAATTGGCTACAGTTGTATGTACGTTCCTTGTCAGTTACAACAATTAAAAGCACTTTCGTATCCACTTTTCTTTTCCTTCTCTTTCATGGACATGATTTTATTTTTAGTGATGCAATTATCTTTAGGCTGTATCTTCAACATGTATTGAAGTTTTGTTTACCTTGTAGTGTCTAGTGGCACATACAAATGTATAGGTACGCAAGATTTCTTGCCTTTTCAGTGGCATGTTTACAGAAAGTGTTGCTAACACTTCCACATTTAATGGGCTTGAGGCATCTCTTTAAACACTGGACCTCCATTTTATGTGTCTCCATACAAATGGGTGGACGGGTACCAGGTGAGCTACAGGGACATCCCCTATATGCAAATGTTGTTATTGTTCACCTTGTAGTAGCACGTATGATATAGGTTAGCAAGCTCCCTGCTGTTTCAGTAGTAGGGTTACTATATTTTTACTGGAAGTTTTGCTGTAGCATTCCCCATTTAATGGGCTTGAGGCATTTCTTGAAAAATGGCACCTCCATTTTATGTCTCTTCTTACAAATGGGTGGAGACTAGACCAGTTGAGCTCCAGGGACATTCCCTGTATGCATGGCTTGCACACATTAGTTTGTTCCAATGAGGCAAAATCTGACCCGGAATCTAAGGACAATCTGGCTTCTCGGGCTAACGAATGAAGAGACTTTCCTTTGAAGTCATCACCATGGTAACCGTCGTGACGTGCTTCGATTAAAGGCACGGCAGCGGGAAGGAAACTAATGGGCACGAAGCAGCCATTAATTTCCATGTAGCGCTTGTACTGGCTTAGTGAAACCTGTAACAAGCCTTGCACCGCACAGCTTACTTTCTGGAGGGAAATCTGTCTTGTTATTATCGTCCCATTGCAATGTGCACTGGCCTGTCCAAATTGCGCTCTGGCTTGAGTTAAAGCTATTATTTCTGGTGCCAGTTGAATTGCGAGATTGTTCCCGAAGTATTTCAACCTTCGGAATTCCTAATCATCCATGGACAATGTAACTTTAACAGTCACAGAACAATCTTATTAGTACTTACTGTCACACCGTTACCAAACTGATGTATTGTCCCATCATTTGTTATGTAATATGAGACAGACGTGCTGGCATATTGATATTTCTGTTTTGACTGTACATGGATATTGGGCGATTTATAATAGCCGTGGGACGGACGTGCGATCTTTCAGCTCACCTCAATAAAGGTTAGACATTCATGTAATGAGATATGTGATACAAGATACTGAAAAAAATGGACACATGTTGTTAACTGTCAGACGTTTCAGACAGCATCCACTATCTTTTGTTAGGGCCTGTAGTCCAACAAGTACAGTATTGAACCCTAAATAGTTACTGATTTGTTAACAGTAACATGAATACATGAATTTCACTGCCTCTGGTTATTACTAGAATTCATAATTTCAAATATTTGATCGCTAGGATTTAATTTAGCTATGTTTTTCCACTGTTAGAATTAAAATACAGAGAATGTATTTCTCTCTATACAACCAAATAAATCATATCAAATTAAATGCTGTAAAGTACTCCCTTTAGGCCTGATCACAGTATTTAATGGCTTTACAGTATGAATCGATACGTACATGAGATGTAGACAATTGTAAGACAGATCTTACTTGCTTAGGACTGTCTGTCAGGTACTGATAACCATAAATCTAGTAAGTTAATTACAAATTCTTACCTGAGGGCTAATTACAGGTAAATAGATTGGGCAAACAAATTATGTAGAACAATATAGAATGTGTCTAATCTAGTCTAAAGGCCACCTCTTGTTGGGTTCGACGTGCTTTTCTGAGACAGTGGACGACAAAGGATCCCATTTTATAATGTGAACCCACACGTTATACAAAAGGTGGGTATAACCCTAATGGTGCTGTAATATGACTATGACTGACTGCCTGACACATTATACAAAAGGTGGTATCATTTGTCTTCCTCTGTCTCAGGAAAAGACATTGAATCCAACACGTTGAATTGTGATGTTAGGAGAAGGAACATGATAACCTCTCCTCTTTGATTGATCAGTCCAATTTCAGCACCAAGGCCAGGTTGTTTTGGATAGTTGTGCAGTTCCGTATCAGCACTAGACAGATGTTGTTATGGGCAAGGATTAATATGTTCTGTCTATTGATAATGACAGCTGACTTTGATATATGTTGGCAGTTTATGGTTCAATGACTCTGGCTGTGGTACTAGCTTTGCTGTAGAAAAAGTAGCACAAAATTGATCCAGTTTGTGCTGAAGTTTTATGAAATGAGATCAACAGTAAATGTTTTGGATGAGATCGACAGGCTTTGTGGGGTTGTGGTGCAACAGGATGTTTGGTACAGAAGTCAGAGGTCCTGGGTTAAATTCCAATCTTTTGTTCTTAAGAAAAGCACACAACACGACTTTCCTCACTCCATCCAGGTGTAAAAATGGGTACCTGGCTTCAGTTGGGGAGGTAAAAGGTGGTGGAAGGAGAGTAATAAGTTTTGCCTCCCAGTACCATGCCCAGGTTGCATTTGCAAGTGGGCAAGTGGGTATTTCTAGCCCTGGTGAGTTACTGATGATAACCTGCCTCCTTGCATTCCTCTGTGATTGAACAGTCCAATTTCAGAACCAAGGACAGGTTGTTTTGAGTAGTTGTGCAGTTCCATTATCTGTACTAGACAGATGTTTTTATGGGCAGTGATTAATATGTTTTGTCTATTGATAATGACAGCTGACTGTAATATGTGTTGGCAGTTTATGGTTCAATGACTCTGGTTGTGGCGCTAGCTTTGCTGTAGAAAAAGTAGCACAAAATTGATCCAGTTTGTGCTGAAGGTTTTTAAATGAGATCAACAGTAAATGTTTCAGATGAGATCGACAGGTTTTGTTGGTTATTGTGGCATAACAGCAAGATGTTTGGCACAGAAGCTAGAGGTTCTTGGTTAAAATTCAATCTTTTGCTCTTTAGAAAAGCACTCAACATGACTTTCCTCACTCCACCCAGGTGTAAAAATGGGTACCTGGCTTCAGTTGGGAAGGTACATGTAAAAGGCAGTGGAAGGAGAGGGATGGGTTTCATCTTCCAATACCATGCCCTACATAGACACAGTTGATAACAACACACTGCCCTGACGGCCTTCGAAAAGGCTATGGGACTACATTTACCTTTACTTTTACAACAGGCTAACAGTCTTTTCCGGCTTATGGCTGCCAAAGTGCAAAGGCAGAAACTTAGGCTACAAATATTGTCCTTTTTATACACCGCTGCCCATTTGATATAGTCTGCACTTCAAAGCTGTGACCTGAGGGACGGTGTTATGATATATGATAATTTGTATTACAGCAGATGCTTTGGTTTGTTGTTGAATAAGCCTGAACCTCAGGCCATAATTTTTTTGCTTTTTGTTCACCGCTGACCATTTGAAACTGTCAGGACTTGAAAGCTGTGCCTTGGAGGAATGGCGTAACGATTTAACGATTCATTTTTCTACAAATCCACGTGCTTAACTGTTAGAAAAGGCTCAAGCCGAACAAGACTGGCTTCAATATTTCAGTTTCTCTGGTCGCTTCAGGTCTTCAAAGCTCTGTCCGAGAGGGAATTGGTCTAATGGTTACAATGTAGCAATATGCTTATCTGCAGTTTCTGGTGCTGATGTTTTCAAACATTCATAGTCTCAACAAAACTGGATCTTTGGCTGCAAATATTTCAATTTCTCTGGTTGTTTGAGGACTCACTGTCTCTCTGTGTCTGAGAGACAGTGAGTTATGATATAACATGCTGTAATGCAGTATCATGTACTTTCATAGTACTTTCATAGTTCGAATACAGTGATCAGTTAACCATTTTGATTATAGATTTCGTGGGTAGCAGAAGCAAAATATATCAGTCAGGAAGGACTGTACAGCTGTGTCCGAGAGGGATGGCATTACAATATAGATAGGCTTTACTGCAGCTCGGACATCACAAGCTCAACGAGACAGGCAACAAATATTTCTCTTTCTGCGCTCTTTCGGTAGTTTGAGGACTTCAAAACTGTGTCGAGGAGGGATGGTATTACGATATAAATATGCTTTTCTGCAGTTTCCCGTGCTCAAACATTCACAAACTGAACAAATATTTCACTTTCTGCACACTCCCAGCAGTTTGAGGACTTGAAAGCTGTGTCGAGGAGGAATGGTGTTACGATATAAGTACGCTTTTCTGCAGTTTCCCGTGCTTATGTGTCCAAACATTCACAAACTGAACAAGACAGGCTACAAATACTTCATTTTCTGCTCTCTCCCAGTCGTTTGAGGACTTGAAATTGAAATCTGTGTCCGGGAGGGATATCTTTACGATGTGATGACGTGCTTTAGACCAGTTTCCTGCGCTTATGTTGTCAGGGGAAATGTTTCCACGACCGATCCACTTACAGACTTCTGGATGGTGCAACTTTCACTTAGGCCTAGGGAAAAGAAATGTTATGTTTCCTGTTTCAGTCCTGAAAAAATTATTCGGTAGGTAGGTATTGTCCTTCTTTTTTCGTCATCAGATAGGACATTCAAGCAGTGTTTTTACTTCAATAGAAAGCAGGCTGAATAAAAACTGGAAACTGTGACTCCACTGCCCACCCCCCAAAAAAGGCTAGGTACGGCAGGTCTTTCTAGGGTAGGTCAGAAAACAGGAAACATAACATTTTTTTTCGTAGGCCCTACTGACTTCTGGATGGTGCAACTTCCACCTGACAGTGATGGCAGAGATGGTTTATAGTAGATGGTAACATCGTCATACTTGCCTCCTGCTTTCCCTTGGAAAAACCAAACCAGGGCTGTCTTAAAGCCCCCTTTACAAATCAAGAAATTAGCTCGGCCAAGTTGTCAGTGAGCTCTTAATTATGAGGAGGCATGAACCTGATGCCTACAAGCAAATGGCAGAGTTTTTTTGTCGGCATCAGGGTCATACCTCCTCGTAATTTAGAGATCGCTGACAACTCGGCCGAGCTAAATTCTTGATTTGTAAAGGGGGCTTTAGGACCCGTCCCTCCGTCCTGGAACAACAAAAAATTCACCCTTTCTGTTCCAAAATCTGAGCTTCAGCACATAGATTGATGAAAATGTGTTTTCATAAGCTTAAAATGACATATTTTACAATTTCACAAGTAAAATCAACAATTATTATATTGGATCCTAAACAATGAGAGGGATGGAAACAAATTTAAATCGGATGACAGCCAAACACATCCATAATTCAAGAACAGAACTTCTAAATGGAATGTTGAGTAGGGCAGGAAGTACTGCGTGCACTGGTATTCGCAGAAAAACGAATCGTTAATCCAGGTTCTGCGAAAGCCTGTTTTTCATGAATATTCATGTCTTTCACTAAATGTTTCATCTGAGATCCACAATCTTCAAGGTGTGTCCATCTAGTTTCTGCTTAATACTAAAACCAGCTACACAGTCAGTGTTTTTTAAGGGGGACTTGTGAGCAGGGAGCAGTGAAACATTAATATATAACAAGCCACTAGGGGGGCCAAAATCTGATAATTTTGAGGTACCCACATACCAAATCCATCCAGGCATTATCAAGTTATCGTGTTTACATACATGTACACATACACATACACATACACATACACATACACATACACATACACATACACACACGCTGTCAGAAACACTGGCATAGACACAGTCACACACACACACAAAAACACACACACACACATACTCGCAACTGAAGACAGGAAAGTAAATTGAAAGTAATCAGGAAACGATCTGTGTTTTCTGTTTAGTTGAAAGGATTTTTTTAAAACCATAAAGTTCCTTTTCCCACTGAGTCCGTGATAGATTTCTTTTGACTGTCTCCTGTTGCTTTACTCAAAAAGCTATCAAGCATATCTTCTTATTAATGCTACCGAAAGGAATCCATGTGTAGGGAACTTAAGTGATATTATTGAGAAAGGGCAGCGCCACGAACTAGCAGCCTGAAAGGCTGTTATAAAACAAATTGATTCTTCCCGGCCCTTTGACATAGAGGAACTACATCCCCAATCTTGATGCAAGGAAGCGTACACTTAAGGAGAGTGCTTGCGTCACCAGGCGCCTCGTAAGGCTGTTAGAAGGAGACGGAATCGGTCAGTGGGGGGCCGGAGGCGGCCTCGTGAGTTGTGATAAAACTTGTTGGCAATAAGATTGGTTCTGCCCCCCTCCCGCGGAGCACCTGGGAGATAATGCGTAATGCAATGATTTCCGTGATAACAGTTAACCCTGTGAGACATAAAACCATGCTGGTGATTTCAAAGTACGTAAGATCTTTATGGCTGGAGTCAGACGAGATGCTATAGTTTTACTCTTATTACATGAAGGATTGTTGGTCGTGTGAGAGTTACTGTAAATGTATTTGATTTCGCGGGGATTTAATTTCGCATTAGCAGGAAAATGGAGTTTTCGCGGCCATTTTAAGTTTGCAGCAGCGCCATAGACTGTCGTCTGAAACTATGATGGAAAAATTATCCGAGGTAGTTTTAAGTTAGCGGTGAAGTGGCCACCGCAAAAACCGTGAACATAAAACCACCGCGAACATCTCTGCATTTACAGTACCTCGTTTAGGCTGTGCCCGTGTACGCCAATTTCACGGTAACTCTGCAAGTGAGATGTGATTTTCTGATAAGCCAAGCCTTTCAAGATATCAGAGTTATATTAACAACAATATTTTTGTTGCTTGCGTAAATTTTGTATATTGTATCTTATTACCAGGTTTTGTTTGTCTGACCTTCTTCATTGCTAGTAGATAAGATATATTACAACTCGTAAGCTTAATGCTCGTGATATCGTTGACTGTAGATAATGGAAAAAAAAACCTGTTACTGCTAGACAGAAATCCATTTGGTTGCCATGAACTTCTCATCCTTGGTCGTGAGGAAGGCACACGCTGTCCTAATGGGGGTCAGGGGTCAGCATCAACAAGCCTTGACCTATCGGCAACCAGTGACATTTGACCTGCTGGGGTCATGATATTGTCTGTGCCTTGATAATGATGTTACCCCACTGGGCTCCAAGCAGACGCAAACTGTTGGATCTATACATCATAGAAATCATAGAATGGGAATGAATTAGAAGATATATTTTGATGTTATGAATTAGTGATTCATTGTCCTTTTTGATGTGTACTAGTGGAAAAATGTAGTCCTTAGTTTTGTGTATTTGACAGTATAAGGATTCCTAAGGGACTAACAACAATGCATTAATGGTCATTAGGACAGATTTGACTGTATGTAAAATGGCTAGTTTGTCCTTATTTAGAGGTGGTCACTAGTGCCGGTTTGACTGTAGTTCCATGAGAAATCTGATAACGTTATCAAGTTAAGTTGACTTTTCAGTTTCCCATAAAGAAGATTCCCTCTGACAGTGACTCTTTATCATTGAAAACGCCGCCGGCAAATCTCCATTCCTCACATGACTACTTCCAAACTGACGTCAGAGGATACAGGCCCACAAGATAAACGTAGTTCGCACGTCATCTGCTATTCACATCTCGGTAACTTTTCACAATGAGTTAAAGGTGAATCATGATAGGAACATCTCTGCCTTGAGCTGTTATAATTGTGTTCTAAGACTTCTGTGTCTGATTTGGTGTAACTTTTTCAAAGGCTTTCCAAGCCTAAGGCAGGGAATGGGTAATGCTAGTTCACCTTTATCCGTGAGGTAACCTTTATCCATTACTTGCAATACTACACAAGTGACTACCTCCTGGCCAATGTGACTACTCTTTGGTGGTCCCTTCGTTAGATGATTTTTCCCATTTACACTGGCATTGAGACTCTGTCAATGTTGACCGCCTGTCCTTATAGACCTGATTTTTTTTGTCCCCTGAGTGGTCTTCTTGGGCATGTTTGACAGTATACTACATAATCCATCATTGGCCAGCTTGTCACATGAAAGTCTGTTTTGCACGTCTACTAGTCTTGTATTCTATATTGTCCATCTTTGTTAATAGAGGCCTCCACCATGCATTGTTCCTTTGAAAAAAAATTAGAAAGGTGACATTTGCAAGCAAATATAATATTATATAATGTTTGCTTCACATGTTGAAGGCTAACACTGACTACTCTTACCTTTATTCTTTGTAACACTTATATTTAAGCCATTTGCTACATTATGTAACCAAACACCACAGGGTGTCTGCTACTTTACCGGTAACCATGGTGACAGCCGTCTGGTCCAGGTCGTTGACCTTATTTGTTTGTAGGAGAAGAGTACACTTAGCAAAAACAGTATGTTGTCCTTCTGCGAAGGTAAAGTTAAACATAAAAACCAACAAGTTGCTCCACTCCACTGCACTCAAGTTGTTGAACAAAGTGAATCTCCACATGTAACTTGGACTTTGCCATGCAAGTAAAAGTATAGGCTGTGTGACTCCCAAAGTAGCAGACCTAATTGTGTCACGACCACTGCTATATTTTATGTTATGGACACACTAACACTGGAGCAATACAATGAAGCGTAAGTGGTCTCCGTGTGATTTGAATTGGCGCCAGCTGTGAGTCTAGCTAGACTCCCATGAAAGTGGGGGATAAGACCTCCTATCAGCGATGCTGACAAGTTTATTGGAGAAATTTACAGAGCTTACACAGACTTCCGTAGGGGCACTGAACCTACACTTGCATCATATTTACAATGTCATATACATGTATGTGTACGGTCAAAGCTGCCCCCTGAAAATACTCATGATCAGGGAAGCAATAAAATGTGTTCTATGTGGACAGGTGGCCACTGTAGATAGGGTCCTTTATGCTTTTGTCAATGGGGAAAATCACAAAAATAAGGAGAAATGTTTGACTGTGTAGATTAGGCTGTATGTATATATATATATATATATATATATATATATATATATATATATATATATATATATATATATATATACAACAGGGTATGTATATATGTATATATATATATATATATATATATATATATATATATATATATATATATATATATATATATATATATATATATATATATATATATATATATATATATATATATATATATATATATATATAAGAATTTCATTGCTGGAAGTGAAAATGCATATAAAAGTGATATTTGAATTTTGGGCAAGTGAAAAGTTGGTTCGGGCTAGTAAATTTTTGTATGTGCCTGCCCGATACACACACAGACAAGTACACACAAACGCACATACATATGTCGACTTAATGTTATCAATCAGACATTCCTTTAACCATAAAGACTAGTGCAATCTTTAAAAAAAATGATGTACATGTGTAGGGAAGCTGTATATTTAGTGACCAATTATATATTAGATATTCCACATTACCAGTATCTGGTCAAAAGTTAATGGACTAATGTTCTCCGGTTACCTCAAAACCTTTTAAGGTAAAAGGATCAGTAGTTGAAAGGGCCAAAAATAATTTATTCGGTTGCCAAATCCTTTTTCTGTTGACCATTTCTTGGCGCCGAGTTGTCAACAGCTTCCCTGCCAGGCATGAAAGTAAAAGTGAATTACGCACCTGTCAGACGTGAGTGAAAGTGAATTATGCACCTGAGGTTATGTCAGCAGAGTGCACTTGCGTACATGTCAAGGCGTCAGTAAGACGAGCATCTTCTTGTACAGCAGCCTCCCGGAAAACTGTATTATGCATTGAAGTTCGCGATAGCGGAAAAAAGGACTGTTGGTGGTGATTTTATGTTTGCGGTAGCAGCATGCACTGTAGTCTCTTCCTACCATGGAAAAGTGTTCGTGGTAACTTTGTAATGAGAAAACCGCGAAGGTAAAACCACCGCGAAAATTTCTGCATTTTACAGTAATGGACCTGAAGATGGAGACATGTTCTACTGTGTGTACAGAGTTAGAAGCATTAGTTCAGTGCCTGCAATGTCTTATTTTGACAAAATTATTGCTGATACATTCTGCTGAGGCACCCTTTCCACTACACGAAGATAGCTGAGTGACCGTATAGAGACCAAAATGGATTTGTACATTGTATGTCTCTTGATTTCATGATTTGATTTGACATTTTGATTCTTTAGATGGCAAAACACAATAAATGTAAACAGATTTTCTCTTTGTCTTTGTAGTTCGTTAAACGATCTATCAAATCTTTTGACACATTGTTGCAGCACAAACGCAGCCTCTGAGAGAGGGGATTCAAGTAATGTATAACTGTACAGTACGGTATATGGCTAAGCTAGTTAGTCCCGAGGCATTGCCGTCAGTCTAGATCTCAGGTCCATCCATTTCTGTCAGCCGTGGGAGGTCGTGATGTATGGTGGGCTCTCTTGGTCCACTTCTCTTCTCAGCCTTTATTGCCTTGGAGCTATTCTCAGGTTAGAATAAGGAGTCAGTTGGCAGTTTGTTCGCCCACGCGAAAGGCTGATTTTGTGGGGAAAAAACCTTGGAGCACTTCTTCAGCCACACCAGCTTGATTTGTCGTTTCCTCTCCTTTTCATTGTTATTTTGCACACATTTAAAAGATTTTTGAAGATGCTGGCTGCTCGGCTGAAGATCTGCCCAAGGCTATGGAGGATAGGGAAGGATGGAGGGATAGAGTCATGGCCACCGTGCAACCAGCATGCCCGGATGATAATGTAACCGGTGATAATGAGTAACATAACATCCAAGCAAGATACATGTGCAAGGAGAGATGGAGGCGAATATAGTACTCCTTCCCCATGTTTCTTAGTATTGTTTAAGATGAACGATAGTAACGAAAGATGATGAAACAACTTTTATTGAATAATGAATAACAAACAACTCATGATAGTAACAGCTAAATGGTAGAGATAATAACAGCTAAATGGTAGAGATAATATGTATCTTTGTTATATTTCATTTCACCCTTACCTCTTCCCTCACAACCTCATTGAAAATAAGCAGCCTGCAGGCCGATTTGAGCATTCGTGTATAAAGAAAGGTTCAAACAAGTTGATAAACAAAGTAAACTTTTCCATACAACCAACATCGGCCAGGGGCCATTTGAGGTTTTGAATGGGGCATTTATTCAGAGTTTGTTCACCCATATAAAAAGCTGGTGTTGTAGGAAATGTATGATGAGCTCTCCTTTCAGTCGAGATGTTACTGCCATTGTAGAAATCAGCGCGGAGCACAAAGCAGCAACGCCAAAATGTTCGTGTCCTTTCGGCGACCTTCAACCTTAGCCCACTCTGCGTCCAGAGATTACGCACCGCTTGTACCGCTGACAGAATCCCTGAAAAATCCTCGCCGGCACCACCGAGAGATAATATTGTGAGGCAGTCTGTTGGACCCGTGGTGTGTGGGGGAACGCTTGATGTTTCTGAGTGTTGTCAGATTGTGCTGAAGTTGTTTCCCAAAGCTTTTCCATCCGTCACCACCATTTTGGTGCAAAGCAGCCAGCCTGCCAACATCTACGTGTCAGAGAAAACGAATGTGGGCCATGCCAGGAGAAGGAGTAGTTTTCTACTTTGGGATCGCCATGATTAAGGACAGCATTAAATACTTTGGCTATGGAAAAAAAACAATTCCAATATAGTGTAATCAGAGAATCGTTGATGGTTTTGGGTGTTTTTTTGTAGACTTTGATCCGGTGAAAAACATGGCAACTAAGTTGACTGGGGCCACCTGGCTGTTTGTAAATTTGCAATAAATGGACAATAAAATTTGTGTTAATTAAACTACTTACACACTCATATAATAAGAGTAATTATAGCAGCAACTTGGTGAAACAGTCACCTTAACTGGTATCTTTTTTAAGCATGTTCATTTGAATCCCCAGACATAACATATCAATATCAAATAAAATCAAAGGCACAAGAAATTAGAATAAATGCCAATTACTACTCGTAATTGAAACAAACCAGAAGTAGCCTAAACAATACGTATTATAAATCATATTACGAAATAACTGCAACAATAATGTAACCATAACATATTATATGATACATATTACTGCCATGCTGAACACTATGCCACCATGTTGTTTATGGCTGTAATTTGTGCGTGGCTAAAGCTAGAGGGAACTGTACATGTTTACATGCAGAGGGATAAAACACTCAGATAAGAGCCAAGGGGTGGAAATAGTGCAGTGAGCTTTGGCAGGTGCTGACTGGAGATCGGAATGATATTTGGAAATGCCTGGGGTAAAGTCAGAAATCTGTAGCCACAACCTTTCTCAGCCATGTTTGCATGGTTGTGTGTTGGGCAGCTTCATTAGATATGTGGGGTTCACATCATTGTGTCCACTTTCGACTGGACAGGGCTGCAGTCCTGAAGACGGGACTTTAAACCATGGTCCACTTATTGAAAAGAGCTAATTTCTCTGGTACAGTGAAGCTGTAAATACTGTAAAATTTGTCTTGTCTTTCATGATCATGACCAGGGAAAGATAACATAAAGCTCATCAGTTTGTCGTTTTCATTTTAGCTAAACTGCACTGAGATCAGTAGTATAGAGATCATTGAGATCAGAAGTCTGTAGTCTATCGAAAGCCTTAACTTGGCTTAAGGTCAGTCTGAAATTGAACACAGATTTGCTTGACTTAAAATAGGTATTCTGTCATTACAGACTGCTTGTCTCAATAGAAATCTTGGTGCCCAAAAAGACCAGCCAAACCTTCATTTCAAACCCTGCATATAATCTCAGTCACGATGTTCTAGCTGACTTTTACAGACCTCCCTTCCTGACTACACTCAGAGTTTGACATCGGCGGTGAGATTTGCGTGCTGTTTGCCTCGGGTGATTATCGGTCGGTGGGAATAACGTGTTCCTTTGAACCGTAATCAGTTAATAAGTTGTGCACAGAATGCCTGCGGTTCTAGCATCGATCTGCAGCTGGGCAGAAAGACGTGAGAGTTGCTAGGAGGTTATAGGATCAGACATCCCCACCAACAGGCAGCAACTGAGGCTGGCCCAGGGCTCTAGCCAGCTCGAAATTGTTTTCCGTCAGCCAATTCCCATTGTCGCAAAAACACTTTTCCAGGAGTTAAAGAGACAGAAGTGAGACCTTGAAAACATGTTTTTAATGAGATTATTGTATGCAAAAGGTCACTGACACACTTCGCCAACAATAATAACAATAGCAAAACAAACAGTGTGTGGCTTTTACGGCTGTGGACGGCATCCCCAAGCCGCCTGTAGCTTCTGCTTCAAGTTCTACCAAGGATTTCTGTTTGTCAAGGTTGACGGATTGGTTTTAAAATTTTTCCGCCACACGCAGCAAATTTCTGTCAATTGACGGAAAAACGGACGCTGGCTAGAGCCCTGGGCTGGTCTGACATGAACTTTGATGCTCGGCCACGAGTGAATGCCGATGTTGATGATGATAGGATCAGTGAATATGGCCACTGGTCGTGGATTATAGTGATTTTTCCACAAAAGTTGTGATGACCACAATGTGTTTGTCATTTGCAAATCAAAGAAACAGAGTCTTTTGCAGTTGGTTGGTATAAAGAAAGTACAATTTTCCTTACTATTGAGTAAAGCAACCGCATTTTTGTAGGTTTTGCCGCTACCAGCCCAAAGCTGCCTAGGCAGACCCTTGTAATGACTTGTCTCATTGTCAATAAAGAAAGAAAGAAAGAAAGAAAGTTGTGAGCTAGGGAGTCAAATCTTGCTGTACAAAAGAAACTTCTTTGGATTCAGATTCGTTTTAAGTGGGGATTTAGTTTGATTTTGTGTCAACAGCATGACGTTTGTACAAGTGAGGTGTGGCAGTTCCCATTTCCTTATCCATCTGAAACAATTTCTGTACTCCAACAAAACTTATGATACCTTTCAGGAAAAACTTTTGTAATCTAGTCACCAATTTTGACTGTCACGTGCCATTACCTTCAAGCCAGCCTTTTCTGTTCACTTTCCACTAATTGTAAGATTATGAATATAATTTTGTCCGCTAACCCTCAGTAAATACAGCCTATGTGTGCCTGCCTTGTTACTTGTACATCCCTGTAATAGCCTACTGCTGAAAGTATCAGTAGCTTACCAAAATCAATTACATGTGTAAGAAGGTCACACATGATTATAAAGGATGTATCCGGCTTGAGAAATACCCATATGACGCACTAACCTTTTGTGCGTACACATCAATGTGGTTCATGAAAGTGGGATGTGGCATCCGGTATCTCCCTTTTGAGCTCGCCGTGCGCATGTGTATTCAACCATCATGTACACAAGCCTTTCTGTTAGATTAAAAGAGTAATATGTTAGGCTAAATGTGGTCCCTGTACATCACACAAGTGGAGAAATTTACGGCAAAATGGTACGGCAGCAAAGTTGAGCCTCGCAGGGGTTTGCGTAAAGTTTATCTAGTCTGGTGTGTAAAAGGGCCGTGCCAGTGGGATACACTTTTGATACAGATGTAATGGGAAGTGGCCCCGCTGTGTCTTTGCAGCCTAAATGGGGTCTACGTGTGGCTCCAGAAGTGAAACAAAACTGTCACTACATGCTGATTGTTTATCGTCCATCCGCAGGTAGCTGGTTTAAAGGGTGTCAGCAAATTTTGGCATGAATTCAATCTTCCTATTCTTTTGGCTCTTTGTACACACTATGACTCAGTATGAGAATGTCATGAAGTGTACATTAGGCATAAAAATATACTTTCTCTTCTGGCATGCTGCATGCGTGGATGGCCTTGGTCACTTTAGCACAAGCATGACAAGGGCTTGAAATTAACAGTGTACATAGAGCCCCTGGCCGCCAAAATATGGCTCGGGACAATTCTAGGACATTTAAAAAATCCCATGTCCGAGGCATGTGTGGTCAATACAAGCACAAAGTACGTCTTAACCAATTCTCTTCTGAAGGCAACATTTAGCATAAAATTCCTTTCATTTTTTCCCATAAGCATATAACTTATAACATGTTGCAAAGATGAACTTGTGAAATGCATTTTCTGCTGTTAGTAAATGTCATGCCATTTAACGTGCTAGTACTGGGACAATTGAGTCTCACTTTAAGACAGTCTGAATGTCTGTTTGGAACACTTTAGGAGCAGTAGAGGAAAAAAATAGCTTCAAGGCCTGATAACAAATTGCGGGTACTGCATCTTGGCTAGCATATGGCTCTCAGAAGATGGCAGTAACAGAATTGAATCCAGGATGAAAAGAAGTGCTCTTTCCATTTCTGGCACATCTTGTCAGATGAGAATTGAAATTCTTAGAAGAGTCTCCCAAAAAACTACTTTGAATTCTTTGATTCCCAACTTTCTTTGATTCCCATCTTATCTATATGTAAAACAGGTATTACAAATTTTTAGATTTCAAGGCGTTTCTGATGAGACTGTTTCCTGTTACTTAACCTTCACAGTAACCTGATCCCTGGAGTCAAACTGTCTGTCGCCATAAAAGCACTGCAACGCGAAGCTTAATTGCCTTTGCCAGAACTTAATCCTACCCTATTCTCCTTGCCTGGCTGCGTTTGGTAAGAATCCTGGATGCATAAGTTAGGTTGAAAGCATATGTTGAATGGAGAAACCTTATCTGTGTGATTCTCAAACAGAACTGTTGAGCCATAGCTGACGCTGCAGGGCTGATGCGAATTAGGCATTTACCATGGTCAATATTGATCGTCAGAGCCCATACATCGAAGGCAGACATAGTGTGTACTAGGCTATAGCTTATTTTATGAGATAGCAGTGAAGGTAGGATTGGCATTCACTGTTTCATTCAACAGGAAATTCAACATCTCATTCAACAGAAAATTATTCTTGTTTCTTCCTCGCATTGCCGAATAAAATCTTGCAGCACACAACGTCCCTGGCTGGCTAAATTAGTTACAATCTTGTCGAATTGCCGATAACCTGGGGCCAAATGGATTTGTAATGATGGGCATTTAATTCTGTGCATTGGCGCCATTACTGCGTTGTGAGTTAGAGTAGATTGTGATTGGTACTGTCGGAGGGATTTGGTGCACTAATTTCCACACCAAACGACGTGTTGCCGGCACATTCGCCGTGATTGATTGCAATTTGTCACGCCTTTGGAAATTGCTGTTGCCCTCGTTGGCTTGCGATGTGAATCTCTATGAGCATTGTATCACGACTTGTTGCTGTTTCCTAGGAGAAAGGTCTGCACTTCTTGGAAAAGTGGATTTCTGTTACAAAGCTGGTATTACTACCGAGTTTTGCATACTTCGTAGGATTACTTCATCATGTATATGCAGATAAGGGCTCTGCAATCAGCTTATATACATGTATTAGGTAGCGTGTTCGGGATATAAACTGTAAAACTCAGATTACACTTTTTGTTGGCCCGTAAATGACCTTCACTTGGTCGTAGATTAGTCCAGTGTTCCTTAAGTTATATGAGCAGGATAATGACTTATGCTGTAGCTGTGTAAGATTGCTGTGGAGAAAATTGACACTCCCACCTCAATAAAAGAAGACTGTAGTCGTAAACAGTAAAGAAAGGTTCCAACCAAAGTTCATTTAGCGTACAGTCTTGCTTTTTGATGAGATATTACGCTGCTCAAGGGCACACGATTTTAACGTCTTTTTTTGATATCTTTGGACAATAACAGTTTATGGTTGTAGGATATGATGGCTGTATTGTGCGCCCGGAACAGTGTAAGGTATTACACGCTCCACCACCCCCTCATTCACTCCTCGTGCTTGAATGGGCAGGGCAAGTCCAGTGGTAGTAACATGTTGGTAATTAATTTCTAGCAGGAGCCCGATGGTTGTCGATGTCGGTCTTGTCTGCCAAGATGGCTGGCTAGGTTTCAGTTAGGATCTTATGAGACCGAAACGCCCAAGCCTTTGTTCAAATACAATTGAATCTCTACAACCGGATACAAATGGAGATTTATTTCCAGACATTTCGAGTGACATCCATGATCATCACTCTTCTCCAGCGTCACTAGAAGGTGTGATCATTCTAGTAAATCTCCGTTTTCATCCATTGTTCACCTGGATGTCTAACCTTCATAAACATGTCCAAGCCGTAGGTGTTCAGAATCCTGATATCAAAACCATTCTGGTCTATGTAGGGTAGGAGCAGCCTTCATAACCTCTGCTTCTCTTGTTGTCAGTTAGTCCTCACTCTCCAAGTGAGCAGTTGAGCTGGTCTCAATCATGATGTTTCTGATTTAGGGAGAAGAGATGTTATTACAGTTGCGATACAACTTGTTACCTTGGAGTAACCAATAGATCACACCTAGAAGTGAACTTTGGGTCGTGTTATGTAGTGACTATTATTGAGAAGAAAAATGGCAGTCTATAGTGTTTCCATTCCCTTTCGTCAGCTTTAATACAGAGTGTACAATTTATTGCTGGATTATAGATTCTTAGTTTACCATTAGCTTCGGGCCAGTGTGGAGATGCTCAGCTTGAAGATAAGACTGCATGAAATAGATCTCCTCAGCCTGGCGATTGTGCGATATCACACGCCAGTAAAATTTACGACAGAGAGGCTTGTCTGTTTTGTAGATCAGATCAAGAGCTATAGAAGTTTTGCTGTAAGGTGCAGAAAAGTTGGTTTTGGTAGTCACTTGAGGACAAGGACTCCAGGAAGTGATTCATATAGATGAAAAACTGATCCTTTAAAATAGATTTTGGTTACAAGATAGTAGCGTTATTAAAGTAATATATTTGCTTTAACATTACAGTTTCAAACCATTTCCAAGTGTTGGACAGTCTGTACAGAAAGTTTTTTTTTCTGAGCACAAGTACTCAGTGTTACGCCTGACAGTTGTTGATTTGCACATAGATTATGCCTTTCTGTTGGTCCCATATTTTTTTCTCCGTAATACATGTAATATTAGCCTACTGGTGGATATGAATGATTTCTACCTGTTTGACCCCACACAGTGAATCCTACATACATCTATTAGAATGATGCATTAAGTTGTTCACTTCAATCTTCTACAGTTGTAATTTGCTTTTTGAAGGTCAGGTGGCTTAAGGCTTGTAATGTGCTGAATAGCACTTGTCCTTGGTGCTTAATTTATTGCTGCACTACAATGTGTTATTCACTTCAATCTTCTAGTTATAGTTGTAATTTGCTTTGTATCGGTCAGCTGGCCAAAGGCTTGAAATGTGCTGAATAGTACTTGTCCTTGGTGCTGAACTTGACGTTGCACTTCATTCTGTTTTCCCCTTCAGTCTTCTATAGTTCTAATTTGCTTTGTGAAGGTCAGGTGGCCTAAGGCTTGTAATGTGCTGAATAGTACTTGTCCTTGGTGCTTAATTTATTGCTGCACTACAATGTGTTATTCACTTCAATCTTCTACTTACAGTTCTACTTTGCTTTGTGAAGGTCAGCTGACCAAATGCTTGTAATGTGCTGAGTAAGACTTGTCCTTGGTTCTGAATTTGTTGTTGCACTTTATTTTCTTATGGTCTTCAATCTTCTATAGTGCTACTTTGCTTTGTGAAGGTCAGCTGGCCTAAGGCTTGTAATGTGCTGAATAGTACTTGTCCTTGGTGCTTAATTTATTGCTGCATTACAATGTTCAATCTTCTGCCTACAGTTCTACTTTGCTTTGTGAAGGTCAGCTGACTGAAGGCTTGTAATGTGTTGAATAGCACTTGTCCTTGGTGCTTAATTTATTGCTACACTTCAATGTGTTATTCACTTCAATCTTCTAGTTATAGTTCTTATTTGCTTTGTGAAGGTCAGATGGCTAAAAGCTGATAATGTGCTGAATAGTACTTGTCCTTGGTGCTGGATTTGTTGCTGCACTTCATTGTGTAATTCACTCCAATCTTGTACAGTTGTAATTTGCTTTGTGAAGGTCAATGGCGAAAGGCTTGTAATGTGCTGAGTAAGACTGAATTTGTAGATGTATTACAATGTGTTATTCACTTCAATTTACTGCAAGTCTACTTGTAGTTGCTTTCAGATAAGGTGCCAAAGTCAGCTAGCAAAAGCTTGTAATATGCTGAATAAGGCTTGTCCTTGGTGTTGATTTGGTGAGGTTATTCCAACCATGTACTCTATTGTCCATTATAGCATTGGGACCTAGCACTGAATTACCAACTCCTTTGTGGTATTTGTGGTATGAAATCATATCACATCCTTTGTTAGTGTAACACAATTGAATGATACACTTGTTTGAACTTCTTACCATGTATTCTTAGGCCTTTGGATAATTGAATTCCCTGCCTGAGAGCTGTGAGACACAAGGGCCATCAGATATCTCTGCTGGCGTACCCCATTTCTGTAATGTCCTTTGCTCTATTTGAACTTTCACTATGCACATATTCTATATCCCTAGAAAGCATGGAATTTCCTGCTTCCCAGTATTGCGATATAAAAGGATTTTTAGATACCCTACAATGATGTGCCCAACTTCCGTAATGCACTTTGCTTTGTTGATCTAAAAAGCGTTATCCATCCCAGGACTCCATTGTGTTTTATTGAATAGGTTGTAACCTTGAAGCCAAGTTCATTCAAGGTGCTTGATACCTGATAAATTTTTCTGTCTTGCCAATCTCTCAGTCACTGACATCACGGACACTTTGTTGTTAGTCAGTTGGTCATTACACGTGTACAATATGATGTTGTAGAAGCTACAGTAATAGTTTACTGGTCGACTAGGGCAATTTGACTACCACAGCTTGTATTGATAGTGGCTGCTGACAAAGGAGGCCTCAGACTTGAGTCACGTGAGGTCAGAGTTAAATACATAATTTGACCTGCATTCCTGTAACAGAACTATCTGCCAACAAGGATCTTACTAACTGCCAATAAGACAGCCTTCAGGTTATGATCCTTCGACAATCATATGATGACTGTGACCAGTCCCTTAATAACTTTCTGCAAAGTTTAAAACTTTTCACAATTTTTTTCCTACTGTTCCCCCAACTTTTTGATTTGTAGACGGACATTTACTGCAGCAGAGATGGGAGCCCATGGTGGTACCTTCTCCTCGGTGCACTGATTGGATGTGTCACCTGCGTGATCAAGTTGGGATAGCGAACAATCAATTACAGCAGTGTGTGGAATGCTTATTACGGATGTTATTGATGGAGGGAGAGTGTCGTGTCCTTGGTGAGAAACCGTGAGTGATGTGCGAACTGCAAGCTTGGATCCGTTGGCGGGGTGTAAATGATGATTACACCGGTACTTCGCTGCAAATTACTGCCTGATGCGTTGATGAAATTTTGACGATGTCCAAATGAAACAGTCAGTTCCTCTTACAGTACGTACTGGACTAGTTCCAAAAGGTATAAAGTCAAGGCTATTGGACACTCTGAATCCCATTGTAGGTGTTAACTCTCGGGTTGTGATGACAGGAAGGCTTGCCGTAATGAGTATTGGATTTCCATGTCTACGGTTATGGTGGGTTTTATTTCTTTGGGGTAATATAAGAACTGCATCCCTAAAAAGGGTTGTAAGAAGTTTGTGGCTGGCAGGTTACGATCTTGGAGCATGCAACGTGTAATGGGTTTCATATCCGCTTACTGTCACACGGGAGGGTGTGTAACAACTCTTGTTGCTATAAAGTTAACTTCACTCAGCAAAGTGAGGGAAACTATCACAAGAACTACGAAAGCTTGTAAAACTTAACTCTTGTTGCTATAAAGTTAAATTCACTCAGCAAAGTGGGAAAACTATTACAAGAACTCTGAAAGCTTATAAAACTTAACAATTAGACAATATAACTTGGACCTATTTAGTTTTTACAACTACTGCAAGCTTTGGGGATTTGAGATAACAACCGAACATATTGGTAAAACTTTGAAGTCTGAAAGACAAAGGAAAATGTTTCATATAATAAAATGTTCTTTGTAAACAACCAAGTGTTTTAAACAACCAACATCGTGTACAAAGAATTTTGTTATCCAGTGACCAGATGTTTCTGATGATAGATAGTTGATGCTTAAGGCTCTTGAAGATACCTGGGTCAAGGAAATAGCAGTCTGTAGTATACTTTGCAGACCTTAAGTCTTTAAAACTACAGTTGCCTTGTAGCGACCAATGCCTTACTGCATAGCTATGGTTTGGGTCAAACTATGTCACCCTCCTAGTCCTAGGAAAATGTTGTTTTGAGATCACGGCTTTTAGCAACAACAGATATAGGTTACCCCACGGATAAAGGTGAACTAGCATCAGAAATGTTTCTGAAGAAAAAGCTGCAGGGTAGGGATTAGATGTGAAAGAAGCGCAGCCAGGCATGACTCCACCTTAAATACCACATGCTTTGATAGATGCAGGTGAGGATGAGCAGGGACAGGTACAAATATTACCTGCCTGTTCCTGGTATAAGTAGGATTTTTCTTCTTAACAAATCTCAGCTTTTATATTGTTCTGTCGTGTTTGATGAAGCTAGTGCCGGAGGCCCCATGTATTACAGAGACTACTTGTCTTACGGTCGCAAATTCATCAATTCAAACTATGAAGCAGAATATGTACTATTTTAGGCATTAAATACATAGTTACATCATACATATCAAACTCCAAACAAGAAACGTGCATCTGCTGGGGCCGTCTTACACGTGGCATGCAGTTCTTGTCCCTGTGGGACTTAGTGCGCCAGTAGACGAGAGGGTGGAAAAGGAAGTGCACACCCCTCCTACACCTTAAAAAGTCATGTGCAGGCCAAGCAGATAGCGAGTAACTGTCTAGCATTGTCTTCCGAGACAGATGGATGCCAACTTTATTTTTTAGGGGCCATGGATTTCTCACATGACCTTTTTCTTTGCAAACTTCTTTTGACTCTTACATAACCTGGCAGTAATAAGTGTTGGTGCGGAAATCTTTCTGACAGGCAAAATGTCTACTATCAAACAGAACAATTTACTTATTTCTAAAGCTAGGGGCCATGGACTTCTCACATGACCTTCCTCTCTCCAAGCTTTTTTTTGTCTCTTACATAACCTGGCAGGAATAAGTATCGGTGTGGAAACCTTTGTGACAGGTTTGCTGAAGTAGTATTGATCCCATGTAATGACAGGGATGCCGTGACCCCACTGCAGAATCACTGTGATGTAAAATTGTGGATGGGACGCAGCAGGATTTCCAAATAACACCGGTCAATATGTGTTTGGAATGCCATTTTCACTCTTTCATCACACCATGGGAGAAGCCATATATTTGCTTCAAGTACAGGATTGTTTTTATAAATGGTAGGTAAAGGTAAATGTAGTCCCATGGCTTTTAGGGGGATGTAGGGACAGTGGGTTGTGTTCCACTGTGTCTATATGGCACGGTATTGAAAGGCAGAGCCCAACCCTCCCCATCCACTGCCTGTTATCTGTCCAACCAAAGTAAGATACCCATTTTTACACATTTTACACCTGGATGGAGTGAAGAAAGTTTTGTAAATTACTTTTCCAAGGGTAAAATGTCATGAATCAAAGCCTTGACTTTTCGATCTTATGTCTAGCAGCCTGTCACTTGGCCATAATTGAATGCCACATATAAAAGTGTATGTTTCCCTCCAACTTTCAGAATCTTTATTCCAGTCACATAATGTTACATATATGCTGTTTTGATAATGAATTCCTAACCATGCACAACATACATTCAACAACTGTGTGAAGATGCATGCTGAACTTTTCCACTATCCTCCACATTTGGGGGCTAAATTTCATGAAATAAAGCCAACATTTTTTTTACCTTTGTCACAAAACTACAGAAGAGCCCCCTATGCTGAATGAGGCCAAAATCACATCACAGTTGATACAAATCACAGCATAGTTGATACAAATCACAACATAGTTGTTAAAAATCACAGCATAGTTGATACAAATCACAGCTTAGTTGATGCAAATCACAGCATAGTTGATACAAATCACATTGTAGTTGATACAAATTACAGGGTAGTTGATAGAAGTCACCTGTACAGCATAGCTGATACAAATCGTAAAATATAGCGACCCCCTACCCTCAACTGTGCTGGTAAGAACCCTGTACTTGACCTCTAAGAAGTTTGATGAAAGTCATGATGATGAAAGCAGCTTTTCATTAATCTCATTACTTTCACAACCAGGTTGTTCCTTTGGTACCTTCCCGGCATGAAAAGGCTGTGAGTCTAACCAGAGCACCAGTTGTCAGTTCACACGATCTCAGCAACTTTCCAGCCACTACCATTTCCCTCAAACTTTCAGAATCTTCATTCCAGTGACATACAAAGTAATGTATGTTGTTTTGATAAAGAATTCTGTTTTTTTTTTGTGGCTTGAAAAGGCTGTGAGCCTATCCAGCACACCAGTTTGACAGTCAGCACAGTTGTCAGATCACGTGAGCTCAGCAACTCCCTAGCCAGTTCCACTTAAAGGGAAAATGAGTGCACTTCATGCTACAACTTTTGACAAAGATTTAAACACATACACACAACTAAAGTTCAATTAGCTTGGGGAAGCTTTCAAGACGAACTCTGTCTCTTTGTCAACCCGGAGGTCTCATCTTGGAGTTTCTTGCTGAGCAGCTGTGCAAGGATGTGCATGCTACACTTTTGAAGACCTTCTTATATCTATGGAGGATTTTAGGGAGCGATGGAGAGTCTTGCACTAGCTTGACAAAGTGATGTGGAAGATGAATTCTCAAACCTTCTAAGATCGTAGATGGTACTTGACATGTGAGAAGTTTGTAATGAAAGAATAATTAATGAAAGAAGAAGTGAAGAAGTAATGAAAGGAGCTTTTAATTAATCTCATTAATATCACCACCAGGTTTTTTCCTCCCGTTCTTTCCTGGTTTAAAATGACGTTGAGCCTATCCAGCACACCAGTTTGACAGTCAGCACTGTTGTCAGGTCACGTGATCTCTGCAACTCCCTAGCCAGTGCCACTAAAAGAGAAAATGAGTGCACTTCATGCTACAACTTGCTGAGCACACATTTGCACATGTACCTGCTCGATGGGGCGGCACGAGTACACATCCCTTGATTTCCTCGGAGTTGTTCTGTGGGGAAATGCAGTTCTTGACGCTGAAACTTGTTGATTGAGACGGATGGCTGGGTGATGTGATTACTTATCGGCGTGTGGGGTTGAAATGAGATTATCGTCCTGTAGGAGTTGCCATTGTGTTGCTGGCATGTTGGTCGTAAAAGTGGATGGCTTGCACGTGGGACGTTAAGCTTGGTTTGGTTTGAGATGCATTTCAGATATTTCATTACTGGAAGTGGGAACTCATTACATGTGCAAATGTTGTTGCAAAGTTGCTGGTTAGAGTTCTAGCCAGTGAGGCCTGTACTTAGTCTTGTGTATGCCTGTACATAAGGTGTGTCATCTGATCTTTCTTGTAGGAGTTCCTGTTGTGTTACTGGCATGTTGGTCGTAAAAGTGGATGGCTTGCACGTGGAACATTAAGCTTGGTTTGGTTCGAGATGGGTTTCACATATTTCATTACTGGAAGTGGGAACCTCATTACAAGTGCAAATGTTGTCCTGAAGTTATAGATTAGAGTTCCAGCCAGCGAGGTCTTTATACTATGTATGTACATGACGTGTGTTGTCTGATCTCTCTTGTAGGAGTTCCCGTTGTGTTACTGGCATGTTGGTCGTAAAAGTGGATGGCTTGCACGTGGGACGTTAAGCTTGGTTTGGTTTGAGATGCATTTCAGATATTTCATTACTGGAAGTGGGAACCTCATTACAAGTGCAAATGTTGTTGCGAAGTTGCTGGTTAGAGTTCCAGCCAGTGAGGTCTTTATACAATGTATGTACATAACGTGTGTCGTCTGATCTCTCCTGTAGGAGTTCCTGTTGTGTTACTGGCATGTTGGTTGTAAAAGTAGATGGCTTGCACGTGGGACGTTAAGCTTGGTTTGCTTTGAGATGGGTTTCACATATTTCATTACTGGAAGTGGGAACTCGTTACATGTGCAAATGTTGTCCCAAAGTTGCTGGTTAGAGTTTCAGCCAGTGAGGCCTGTATACTTGTCTATGCATGTACATATAGATCTCTCCTGTAGGTGTTCCCAAGTGAGGCCTGTATACTTGTCTATGCTTGTACATAACGTGTGTCATCTGATCTGTCTTGTAGGAGTTCCTGTTGTGTTACTGGCATGTTGGTCGTAAAGGTGGATGGCTTGCACGTGGGACGTTAAGCTTGGTTTGGTTTGAGATGGGTTTCACATATTTCATTACTGGAAGTGGGAACCTCATTACATGTGCAAATGTTGTCCCGAAGTTGCTGATTAGAGTTTCAACCTGGGAGGTCTGTATACTGTAAATGCATTTAAGTTCGCATGGATTTAATTTTGCGGTAGCGGGAAAATGGACTTTTCGCGGTGGTTTTAATTTCGCGGTAGCACCATGCACTATAGTCTCTTACTGTTATGGAAAAATGTTCGCGTTGGTTTTAAATTTGCGGTGAAACGCCCGCCGCGAAAACCGCGAACATTAATCCACCGCAAACATTTCTGCATTTACAGTAATATGTACGTGTGTCATCTGATCTCCACCGAATTCTAGCTGGCGTCAACGCGTGCCACTAAAGCCTGCTGCTTTCTTCTATCTAGATTATGTATTTGCTTCCTCCATCCCAGGTGAAACCCAACTCCCCTAAGTCTTGTAAGACTGTTTTTTCCCAAGTCCTCGACTCTTTCTATATCAGCTGATAGCTGGTGTCATATATACCATGTGGTCGATACCTCTCTTACAGTTGGTAATAAATGTATAGGATTCAAGCCCATTTGGAGATGTCTAAAGTCACTTGTGATAGAAAGTCTGTGTATAGGTCTATGGCTGGAGCAAAGTCCAATAGAAGTTTAGAGTTTTAAAATCAGTTTTCAAACATTGAAAGTGCAGAAAGTTTTCAGCAATAGAGAAGTTATTTTTGTCAATATCATGGCATCTTACTAACTTATAGGCTTTAAACTTTTACAGATATGCAGCAGCTTAAAATCTATAAGTAATTTCCTCATTCCCTGCTATAACCAGTAAGATTTATACACTTGAGCTGCCAAATCAGTTTGACCCTGGACTTTTGATATTATCAAGTTTTACTCAAAAGATGAACATCTCTAGGGAGTTATGTGCTTACCCATGAGTCATAATGACTTCTCGTCACCTGGGCACATGTTGAGACAGCTTTTCTCTCCCAAGGGTCCTGAAGAAGGCCAGACACAAGTTTCTTAAGATATAGATCTCATGTTCAACATGCTCGTTCCTAAAAGGTTCAAGACATTTGGGGAGCGTTGCAATATTAATTTTGGTAGATGCGGTTAGCGCTGAATGCTGGATGAGATGCGCCCAGCGTGGTAACTGTGTTACACGGGGTGTCTGGAATTATAGATCTTGACTCTTTGAGTACATGCTGTCTATGATTTATGTTGGGAACCAGTAGGTTAAAACAAAAGTTTCGTTGAAATCGTAGTTGCCATGGACAACACAAATCAACAGAACACATAAATCTACTTACTACACTTTGCTGTGACATTTCAGGCTCAGATTACAGTCCCATAAGATGTGTTTAGCTGGAAGTGTATAGTACTGTAACAATGAATACTCTTGGATTCTCGTAAGTTATAAAATTTGCAAGGTTTAAGACATTTGGGGAGCATTTCAGCATTAATTTTGTTACATGCTGGATGAGATGCGCTCAGCATGGTAACTGTGTTACACAGGGTGTCTGGAATTATAGATCTTGACTAATGGAGTACATGCTGGCTGTGAAATGTAGAAGATTTATGTGTGGTACTAGTAGGTTAAAACAAAAGTTTGGTTGAAATCGTATGGCGGACAGATCAGTCTGGAGAAAAAGAGTGGACCTGGTCCGCGCAAGCCGCCCGTGACGATGACGATGATGAAATCGTAGTCACCATAGAGACCACAAGTCAACAGGACACATAAATCTACTTTACTACGCTTTGCCATGAGGTTTAGGGCTAGATTACAGTCCCATAACATGTGTTTTAGATGTTGCATTTTAAAGTATTGATTGCTGGAAGTGTATAGTACAATGAATACTCTCGGATCCTCGTAAGTTATAAAAGTTTCTTGGTTCAAGACATTTGGGAAGCATTGCAGTATTAATTTCGGTAGATGCGGTTACCGCTGAATGCTGGATGAAATGCGCTCAGCGTGGTAACTGTGTTACACGGCATGTCTGGAATTATAGATCTTGACTCATGGAGTACATGCTGGCTGTGAAATGAAGATGATTTATGTAGGGAACCAGTTAAGGTTAAAACAAAAGTTTGGTTGGAATTTTAGCTGCCACGGACACCACAAATCAACAGGACACCGAAATCTTCTTACTACATTTTGCTATGACGTTTTAGGCTAGATTACAGTCCCATAACATGTGTTTTAGATTTTGCATTTCAAAGTATTGATTGCTGGAAATGTATAGTACAATGAATGCTCTAACTTGGATTCTCGTAAGTTATAAAAGTAACAAGGTTCAAGACATTTGGGGAGCATTACAGCATTAATTTTGTTACATGCTGGGTGAGATGCACTCAGCGTGGTAACTGTGTCACACGGGGTGTCTGGAATTATAGAACTTGACTCATTGAGAACATGCTGACTGTGAAATGTAGATGATTTATGTGGCGAACTACATGTAGTAGGTTAAAACAAAAGTTTGGTCGGAAGCGTAGTTACCACGGAGACCACAAATCAACAGGACACTTAAATCTACTTACTACACTTTGCTGTGACATTTTTGGCTAGATTACAGTCCCATAACATGTGTTTTCATTTCAAAGTATTGATTGCTGGAAGCGTATAGTAAATGGTAACATACTCTAACTTGAATTTTTGTAAGTCATGAAAGTTGCTTGGAAGGATGCAACCCCTGGTGAGGCCTATCGCAATTTCCAAACTAGGGGCCCGGCTGGGCAGCTTTTGGGAACAAAAAGTGTGGTACAAAAGACACATGACATAATAACAGAAGACATAAAGAAATCACTCACATTGTTTTTTGTATATTTTTACTTATACATTCCTTTTTTTCATTTCCACAAAGAGCCCTGCCAGGCCCTTGTTTGGAAATGTGACATTAGCCCAAGTGAGTGGCTGCTCTTTAGTCCAGCACTTTTCAAAGTCCGAGAGCCAACAGACATAACTCATCAGGCCTGCGCTAGCTGCAGAATGATGTGATGTATAGTATGGACTGTGGAGGTTATGAGCATTAGGTGCCCCAGGGAGCTTTCTGGAGGTGAACCCAGGATAATGCAGGTCCCACAGGGGACCCCTGCCAGGAGCTAATTAATAGGAACCTGGGTGTACATTAGTCACTGACTCGTGCAACAATGGCCTCACTCGGTGATGTACATTACTTCATGTTTTGTAAATGTTATCTATCATTAGACAAATTCAATCGATCAATCAATCAGTGAATCAACAAATCAATCACTCACAAGGATTTGGATGATCGGTTTCTATTTTCGTGTTACTGTCGTATCATTGTGAAAGTGAATGTCAGTCTTTGAAAATGAGAGGCCAGATTTTGGATAAAATTAATTTCGATAAGATTCATACTCTGTCCTCACCAACCATTTTTCCTCAGTGCCTTTAGTGCTTGCAGAATAAGTTTTACAGTGACTGTATTTCATTTGTGTGGAATGAAAACTCTTCTCATAAAGTAGCTACTAGAGTACAGCAAACTTTTGCTTCAGTTTTAACTGTAATATCTTCCACTCCTACTCAAGTTATAAAGTCTCCCTGTATGAAAGTAAGTACTTTCATGGGGTCATTCCTCGCATCACGAAAATGGCTGGCCTCCCTCCATGCTTGCCATTATTTCCCCATACGTACCATTATTCTTCCCTACTTACCATTACTGCATGCCGAGGGGGAATAGGATTACAAGGGCTTGATCGGCTCAGGGGACTTTCGGAGCGACGGGGTCGAGTCACCTCTTTACGGTCCGTTTCACGTGTCTTGATGGTCTGCCAAAAAGCAGTTACTCATCAAGCAACTGGATATGCTTTTGGAAATGGTTTCAGATGCTGTAAAATTAATATGTTCAAGTTCGGGGGGATTTGATGTTGCAGCAGCAGAAAATGGAGTGTTCGCGGTGGTTTCGACTTCATGGTAGAGTCATATACTGTAGTGGAAAAATGCTTGTGGTGATAATGAGTTTGTTGTAAAGCGTCCACCTTTTCACAGTGAAAACTGCAATAAGATAAAACCGCCGCAAACGTTTTCTGCATTTACAATAGTATCCATTATCTTTCGTCAGTGACAATGAGGAGATCTTGTTGAACAGTAGGTTGTATACCGTAGCAATGAATTGATATATAATGGAGGTGAAGACAAAGTAAGACAAGGTCCATTAACTCCAGTTGTTTTGGTACAGCAGCTAATGTTGTCTTGCAGGGGTGGAAGCACCGGGTCCCAAGTGCTTGGAAGTCCGATACGCAGGGCTCCTCCTTTGCCTTGACGGTCTATTTCCTGTGGCGTGACTGCACTCGAGTAACCCCCTGCCCAACTGGCACGCAGAGTTTTGAAATTCCATTATAACAGTCCAGTGGTGAATGTCTGTAGTTAAAACAGCTGAGTCATCATCTGTGTTAATTGCACCTGAAGGTGAAACCAGGTCGGTGTTCCCTGAGCATTTAGCATCAAGAGAAGTTTAGTTTCTGTGACGACGTTTTCAAATTGCTTCGAGTCCACTGAGGCGACTGAGCATAAGGCTCTTTACTGGCACACAATACTAATACCTATTGGTATAGTTTTGTGTGTGAGTAGCTTGGCAAAAGGCTACAGGGAAAACATTCTGCATCTTCATGAAAATTTTGCCTTTCTTGTTTTCTTCCTTTCTCCACAAGGTCCATGACCGTAAGGTCTGTGACCATATGCATGAAAACAAATTCCCATAACAAATCAACTGTTGAACAAAATTGCTGTTAGGAAATTGAAATGTTAGCACACCTTCGACTGAATTTTCCTAACAATTTTTCCTCCTTGTGCACATGAAAGCAAATGTTATCAGCTGTGGACATGTTGAGCTAGACCTGAAATACCCTTGGAATAGGTAAATTGGTTGAACCTCAAACTGAGGACAAAGCATGACACTTTTTCGTCGGCTAGTATTGCAATACGGCTATGCTTTGGCTCGTTTGTGTTAGCCAAGTATACCAGGTCAACCCTACTTTTCTTGATAAGTGTGTTGGGTTTATTAACGTTGCAGACTGAGGTTTAACGCTTGAGGCTTATGCCTGAATCTCCCTCATATATGAGAGTGCTGGCTTTATGTCACCATTTCAAATGATAATGTAATCCCTTACAACATGTCCGAGCTGGAGCTGAACGGGTGTGGAAGTACACTACAATGGTAACCTGCAAGTAAGGATAAGCCAAATATAGCAAATCTGCTACACATCAAGTCAATTTGATGGATGTCTGCGTTTAACTTGAATCGTTGCACAGCAGAGTCAAAGGAAAGTGATGTAAGTGGCCCATTAAAGTCATTTCTTCACCTTTTTGATGCATTAGAACGGTGCACGTCTTGTACCCATAATGACTTGATTAGCTTTTTGCAGAAGCTCCAAAGTGAAAATTACCCGAATTACTAGTCACACGGTCAACTTAATGTATGTTAACGGTAGTTTCCAATACAAATGCATAGTATTAGAGTATGAATGGATATCAAGGTTAGACATCCAGGTAATAAGACACACTATGCAAAGGTGACTCAAGCAATTGGATACAGTTTGCAGATGGTCAGACGTTTCAGATAGCATTCGCAGTCTATCTTTTGTCGGTGACTTACATAAAAGGACATCAATTTGGGTTGTACCGGTAGCTTCTTTTGATGTATGGCGGTTACACAAAGTCAAAGTTCCATGCACGACAACTCAGTAGTACCTCCGTAATGCTACACAGATTATACTTTCATTACAGTGTACTTCAATTGCAAGGTTTAGGCAGAAGTCATCAAGCAAAGATTACCTTAGAAATTGAACATACAAACGTACATGACATTCTGTAATCTTTTGACCGACATTAGAGGCATGAAAGTTCAGGAAAAAGTTTTTGGCAAGTAAATTATCATGGCAGTGACCTTTTTGGCCTTGTTTCACCTTAGCACGGCAGATTTCTGTGTGAAGGTGACATGGTGAAAGTCTCCTGAGCTGCAGAACTGTGTCTCTAATAGGGAGTAAAACCTATTTCTCGGGTCTTGGAACTCCTGCAGCCAAACAACTTTGGTGGTTAAACCAGTTTACGGGATCCCAGTCACCATCCTCTCCTTCGGGATGATTTTAAACTGTCTTAAGTAAAATTTAGGCTCATTTATTAGAATCCCTTTTAATTATTATCGACTACTCGTTGTAGGCCTTGGAGGCTGAGGACAACTGTTGGCCTATTCATTTTGTTATTGTAGCCAATATTGTATTGTAATGAATAAATGAGGTCCTTTATTGACAACTGTACTTTTTTGCCGAATTGAGTAAAATACAGTTCACAACGTGGTAACAATTTGGAGTTGCACTTTTGTTGTAAGTTTGATAGAGAGGTATGAAAATAGCCAAAATCCAGCCGTGGGAATGATGCTTAATTTCCATTTGTTACTTTATTGCAGTGCTTTGTACATTGTAGACTATAATAAGAATATCACAAGCAAGTCTGTGAAAACCTTTGATGGGTCAATCCTTTGCCTTTTGTGGGCTTGTTTCTATACTGCCAGACAAAGGAGTACAATCAAACACACCCACACATCCACTCTTTATAATCTATTCAGCGAATCCATGACTATTACATGGGCTATTGAATCCAAATGGCTCCTGGTACGCTTCCTTTCTTCTCTGATTGTGCCTTTATTGGGTCCCCTTCCATCCTGATTGTCCCTTTGTTGTTAAATGGTATAATGATAATGGGCCAATTATTGTAGCAATTTGCCCAAGTTGGATGAAAGGATTGGAATTAGATTAGGTGTAACTGCATGGTTAGGGTATTGTGATCAGTTTTTATTGATTTGCAGGAGGAGGACTTTGATAATAAGATTTTGTGCCAGAGCCTAATTTGATTCTATAGTTGGCGACTGTCTAACCTAAATACTGGACATGGATATGACCAATGGCTATCTATTGTAATTAACAGACCATATGTTAACGTTGTAAGTATGTACATATAAAACCAAAGTAGCTCTTAGTACAAGTGTATGTTGCTTATTTGATATCCTAATAAAAGTATAATCCATTGTTCCATATAATTAGGCCTGTATTTGCAAACAGTTTGTGTTCTATATATAGCTAGCATATGTGAATGTATCAAAGAGATTTTAGCATTGAAATATGTCATCATTATTATTAATACAATGTCTCTGCATCTGCTTTCTTGAGATGCAGGGACATTGAAACAGAAACAGAGGGATTGTGGTCATGTTTTATTAGTGAAGGTCTTGGAAATATGAAATTTGAAGGATTTAATTGTTCAGATACATTGATGAAGGTTAGACATCCAGGTAAAACATTCACTACCACTGGATAAGATATGGAGATTACAGAAGAAGAGTGATGGATGTCACTCAAAATGTTAAAAAATAATCTTTTCTTGTCCAGTTATAGACATTGATGTTAAATGTTTTAGAGCTTTGTTTCTTTCCCTATTTCCCTATTGAAGGAAAAGTTTAAAGAAAACTTGAAAGAATGACACAGCTTACCTGTTTGTTCTTTTTCTTTTCTCCAGGCCTGTCGGAATCCCCAAACTGGAAAAAGTTGTTGTAATCAACCCCAGCCGAAAAGAAAGCCTGCGATTGGAGGCCGTGTCGGGGACAACGCTACATTTCCATTCTTCATTCTTTCAACAAAAGGTGCGTATTCAAGATGCTCAGAAGAATAATTTTGCTCTGTCTTGCTTGGTGGAAACTTGTGGAGAACCTGGTGTCAATTTTCTGAGAATAAACTGGACTGAACTGGTTTACAGTTCTTTGATCTCAATACCAATGTTTGACTTGAACCTCTTGCCTCATTTGACTTGTATGACCATACCGTATTACAAAGTTGTCTTCTGCCCTCAGACATGAGGAGATCGTGATTGTGATTAAGCATGTCTAACCTTTAACAACATACAAGAAAGCAACTTACGAGGTCATTTTTGTTATCGCTAACTGCAGGGCTGTCTCCAGCTTTCATTTTTTTGTCTGTCCCACTTCTTGAGGGTACATGTATGTCTATCTCAGACTTTAGAAATCATGACAGTTGGTTGGGGCATTGCAAAGGAAAAGGCAAAATTTGATTCAGCTAGAATTTGGCAGTCAATTTTGTTGATTTTCGTTGTTTTATTTGAGCTCCACTCTGTCATGCTGGACAGTTCTTTGTAGCAATCTTGGTGTCACCTGTCAACAGAGGATGAACTGTATAGAATTTGTAATTTTACACTTCCAAAAGAATAGTTCTAATGTCCTAATTTTAAAAGTTCAATTTTTTGGATGGATGAAGAAATATTTTTGTCTGCCCAACAAGTAGACAGTTGTAGGCAGAGGGATTATTGTACTGATTCAGTAATTGTTCTTGCTTACTATCTATTCAGTAATTGTTCTTGCTTACTATCTATTCAGTAATTGTTCTTGCTTACTATCTCAGTCTGTGGCCATTTTACTGTGATTCATGTGGAGACATCCCTGTCACTGAGTCAGTTTGTTCTCGCTCACTGTCAGAGTCTGTAGCCATTGTACTGTGATATATGCGAGAATCTTTGTGCATTTACTTACACGCCATGCTTCTTATCTCCCACCACAGTTACTGCCTCCGGGCGGAAACACGTCCTTCGATGTGGTCTTCCTGGCACGGATGGTGGGCAACGTCGAAAACACACTATTTATTCAAACAAACAAAGGCACTTTTCCATACCAGGTGGGTCACTGCCTTCTAGCTGGGATTTCTGACATTCAGTGGTTATGTAGATGAACTTGGGACTTTAATGGCATGTCTGCAGCTGCTGATAGAGTCCACTGTCCCATATATTTTAGTTTTGTTTTTAAGACAGGGTATTTAGGGATTTTACATGTAAGTCAAGGACAGGGCTCTAGCCAGCTCGATTTTTTTTTCCGTCAGCCAATTCCCATTGTCACGAAAACCGCGAAAATTAAGTTAGAAAGACGGAACTGAGACCTTGAAAAACGGGTTTTTAATGAGATTATCGTATGCGAAAGGGGGCCGACACACATTGTCAACAATCATAACAATAGCAAGACAAACAGTGTGTGGCTTTCCGACCGTGGACAGCGTTCCCAAGCCGCCTGTATCTTCCACCAAGAATTTTTGTCTGTCAAGGTTGATGGATTGGTTTAAACAATTTTCCGTCACACGCAGCAAATTTCCGTCAATTGACGGAAAAACAGACGCTGGCAAGAGCCCTGGTCAAGGAACAAAGGTATTGAAATTTAAAACCGCCATCCGTTGATACATGTATCCCTAGTTTTTAACAGTTACAGGTTACCCAATGGAGAAATGTGAACGTGTTAGAATCTGTCTAGTGAAGGTAACTTTGAATTCGAATGAACAATGAATAAAGTTTGCATTTTCCAGGTAACACTGGAAACCTTTATCCGCATGGAAACCTATATTCATTGTTCTTTGAAACAAGGTATTAGGGGATATGATCCCCATATCAAGCCAACAGGTGGTAGTTTTTAAACTGTTACTGCAATATGAATATATAAAAATTGCAATTTGAAAACAACGTCCCTCAACTTGATATCACCAAAGACCGTTTTTAAAAGCAACGGATATAGGTTATCCCACGGATATAGGTGAATTAGCATTACACAAAATCGAAAAAGCATTTCGATCCCTGCCTGAGCGGACAATGAGACTAATTTGTCACAGTTGTTTAATTTGAGCTCCACAGACCCCAATAAATTTTTGAATTTGTCTAGTGTAAGTAATTCTAAATTTGAATTGAACAAAAAAATCAATGAATATAGTTTTGGATTTTCCAGCTGCACAGAAAAGAAAATTTCGATCCCTGACTGAGCTGACAATAAGACTAATTTGTCACAGTTGGACTGCTCAGACCCCAATAAATTTCCCTGTGTCTGGAGCTGGCCTTGAGACAGATATGGGGACGTACGCTTCCTTGCCCTCCGGCCATTCCTTCAGCTCTGCCGCCTGTATTGGAAAATATAATCACACTGTCTGGGGGCCTCTATTCTGCGCAGCCATCATAACTTATGCTTGGAGACTACCGTCTGGGTAGTACTTCACTCGGACGTTTATTAATTATACTATACACAGCTGCTTCTCTGCTATTCAGTTTGGGAACTTTGACATCTCCGAGGCCTGGAATGTCGGATTTTCGTCCAAATTTTGGAAGAGGGTGCTGACTGCTGTCTGATCTTGCTAACACAAGCTCCCTACCAGTCACAAGAAACTATAGATGGTTGAATGATCGCTCAGCTTTGTTCCTAAAACAATGACCGGCAAATCTGAGCGTAGGACCAGATTTGCCGGTCATTGTTTTAGGAACAAAGCTGAGCTTGCTAGTGAACTCATTCTGTGGAAGCCAACACACGGGTATGCACATGCTGGGCGACCTAGACTAACATACATAGACCAGCTTGCTCGTGATGTGGGGTTGCGGGTTGAGGATTTAGAGAACGCCATGGGGGACAGAGACGTTTGGAAAGAGAGAGTGGACCTGGTCCGGGCAAGTAGCCCGCGACGATGATGATGATTCGAACAAATGTTTGAATGCCTCTTGAACCCATACCTGCTCATTGACTGACGTCACCACCAAAAGATTTGATTTTATACAGTTCCCCCAATGGGTAGCAGAAGCACACATAGGAGCAAACTATTACCCGGATGGTACCCTGCAGGTGTAACTCATACAGGAACACAGTTAAAGTGCCTGTGAAATGAAATTATCTCTTTTACGCAGACACATAAAAATTTGTGTTCTTCTTCTGAAAATATCTGTGTTATCTTTTAAGCTTAATTGTCTACTATGTGCTCTTTGATGGGACTACCAATGAAATGAATCCCAGCCATACTGGCTAAAGGGGGAGTCCTTTCTATGACATAGCAATGCTTAAAGGTTACAAAATGTTCTCAGGAAAGACCAAATTTTCTCATGAATGATGCAGAAAATTTGTGGTAAATCTCATAGATAGATAAGTGAATCTAGAAAATCAGTCAGCCAATTAATCAGCCAATCAATCAATCAACTAACCAACCAATCAATCAATCAATCAACCATCTTGATATGCTGTATACTATCAATCTTTAATTCATTTTCATCTGTTGTAGTGCCATTGCTGACTGTGTGTGTTGTTTTGTTTCAGGTTTTCGGTGTGGGTGTGCCCAACCCCTACAGATTAAGACCGTTTCTGGGGGCGCGTGTGCCGCTAAACAGCAGTTTCTCCCCAGTCATCAATATGCACAACCCCCATAGTGAGCCACTACAGGTGAGATTCTGCACATGCATATATGGGTTTTACCTCCAAGAAAAATGGAGGTATTGTTTCTGGTGCATCTGCCTGTGTGTGTGGGTGTGGGTGTTTGTGTTTCCGGATATTTGTGATTGGCATAGGTTTAGAACCTCTGGATTGATTGTAATTATGTTTGGTGTATGGATATGGGTTAGGAAGATCGATTTTGACAATACAAGAAGTAGATTTTCCTACCATTTCTTTTCATGGTAAGTTAAATCAACCCCATAGCATTGCATACCAATATTTAGGGACGGATGCTACAGCATTGTACCATACAAACATGTTTTAAAACTGTCATCTTCCAAACCAAAACACTGCCACAGATAGCACAGCCTACAGACTTCTTGCATTCTAAATCCTGAGGAACAACCGATTAAAGATGCAAGGTGGTGGCAAAACACTGTCTTTGATGGGTTGGTAGGGATGAAATTGAGCGGTACAAGCAAAATTGATCCTTGCGGGTATAAATTTTGAATAATGAATATCATCTGCACAAGTGAAGGAATGCAGGAAATAAATGTTTTCGAGCCCTGGGTGTATAATTCAATTTTCCGGCTTCTATGGAACTGCGGGGGCATCTTCAGAAACGACTACTTACTTTGAGAAAAGGTGAACCATAGTTCATACTAATCTCCTCCACGCAGCTCTTCATCCCGACCGACATGCGTCATGCGTGCTCTCGGAGCAGGGGAGATAAAGTATTATTAAGATACACTCCGAGTGTCTCACTGGGGCATGAGGAGAAGAACCAGATATGTCTCATCCAGTCATTGATTTTCGCCAGGAGGGCGGGCATATCACAACCTCTTCAACTTGAAGGCCATTTCTTAGGTTGGGGGCATTTTGTGTAACAAGATTGGAAGATGCTTGCGGTGTTGGACTGTCTTATTAGTACCTTATCTGCGGAACCCAGGTGTTTTTCCGTCAGTTTTGCTGACAACTCGCGCAAGAAAAGAACCGGGGCCCGCAACAAGCAGAACAGTGGATGATGGACATCATTCTTTTGAATAACAGATAGAACCGTGTCTCGAAATACGTCTGCCCCGTCATGCTTTTTATCTGGAAACGTTGAACCGTGCGTGCCCTCCTCCCGGTTACGGCACAGACTCTTAGCACGACTCATTAGCGCAAACCCAGTGATATTTCACAGGCCTACTCATCATGCATGGTTCTGGCGGAAGTGGAGCGGATGCATCATGTGTCTAGCTTTACAGTCCTCCAGTCTGTCTGTGCTTTGTTGCTGATTTGAAAGGCAAAGTGGAGGAATAGGCTACATTAACAGCTTTCAAGTTAATCCTCCACAACTTATTAATTCTAAAGTAGTCGGGCCTAAGAAAAAAATGACTCCGATTGCGGTATTACAAAAATAGGATAGGTAGGTTTTGTTCTATTTTCTTTCTTTTTGTTTTAGATATTGACTGAATTGATCCAACACAACTATTTGACAATGCAAAACTGAAATGCATGAAGACATTTTCAGTAGTGCTTTGACTGTGCTCTTATACGTGGAGTGTCAAATGTGATATAACCTCCTTGGTCAAATCAAAGGGGACCTACATGTAAGTTCAGATGTTCTATTCCTTTTTCTCTTGAAACAGAAGTAAGGAGAATACTATAGAAAATTCTCCTAACTAGTGATTTCAAAACATTTTCATCAATCAGGTGCCAGATAGGAAATTTTATGTTCCATGCTAGTGGTGGATCAGAGGGTCGGCAGTTTTTTTGCTAAGGTCGGTCGTAAAAACAGAAACGCACCATTTTTTCATTAGGCCTCTATATTTCAACATCAGGCATTTGTTAGAGGTAGAGGTATCTCTGCTCATGCAGTGATAATACAGATGACTGTGCCAGCTCACTACATCCTAATGCAATGTCTTCAGCATAAATCATGCTACAGCACTCAAAGAAAACCCATTACATGCACAGTGTGTATAGTGACTCAGAATTTGCTATCATTAGTATCAAGAGATGAGGAAATAATGACAAAGATAAAATAATGCAAATCTGCCGATGCCATGAAGCTCTTGCAGATTTCAGTGGTTAACAGAAGTTTCGAGAATTTTGCTGTTTAGGAAAAAGTTTCAGTCATAATTTATGTGACCTTCCAGAATGTCTGTCACTTTTTTTGACCCTCAGACTTAATGAGTTTTTGGAGCTTCAAAGACGAAGTTGCCAGTGTAGCCATCTCAGAGTAAATACTTGAACTTGAAAAGTTGAATCATGACAAATGTGCAACATAACTTGAAAGCATGTTAGACCTCACAGCTACCTTAAATGTCTCAAGGTCTCTAACTGCATCCTAAGAAAAAAGCAAATCCCCACCACAAACAGATTCACACTGCAAAATCTCATGCAGGCAGCTCAGACTAAGTCATGTCTTACCCTGCTTCACCAGAAAATTGGAGCGTGATGGACCAGACTTCATCTTTAGAAAAAGAAAACCCCCATCAGAAACTGATGTTTACACTGCAAAACCACATTCAATTTCGCAAACCCCAGTACCAGAAATTTAATCTCTATTTTCTCTGTACCTAATAAAAGGTATCCCTTATGTTTTTTTTATCGTGCTTGCACTGTATGGAGCAGTTTCTGTTTGTTCATTTTCTTTTCTACATGTCTGAGGTTTTGGCAATGGCTGTCATATACATGATTGTATGTACTGTTAAAGTGCAAGGCCAGTACATGTTGTGCCATCTTCCCTCAAAAGACTGGTGACTTCAAAAGTGTGAGAAGAAAACCTTTGAGTGGAAATGTGTCCCTGTGATGTCAGTTGAAAAGAGGGAAAATATGATATGTTGCATACAAAAAGTAATGCAGAAATCTGAAATAGACCATTCAGTCACGGCATGTGGTTGCTTTACTTCCAAGGGGCCACATAGGTCCCAATTTATCCCTTTGAAACTCGAACACACACTGTCCCTCCTGCAGAAATGAGCTGACTTTGCAGTAATAGGGTCTGCCAGTATTTATGACATACATTGTATCTGACAAAGACTGTTTGAAAATGAGACTCCTTTGTGTAACTAGATATTGAAGCACTGGCATCCTTTACTTCACTAAGGCTCACAGGCTGCTGGATACAAATCAGAATTTCTCAATTGCATATCTCAAACTTCATTGGCAAAGTTCTTCACAGGTTGCTCCAACTGTGAAAAGAAAACTCGTTCAAGTCAACTTTTTTTCGTAAAAGGACACAACAGGAAGAAAGTACGAGTGAAATATGTGCTGTCGCCAACCTACCTGTTATTATTCAATACATATTCATCAACTGCAGGGCTCGAAATACTTTTTTCTGCATACCTGCACTGGTGCAGGTAACATTAAAAATTACCTGCACCAGACAAATTCTACCTGGCAGTGCCCCACTTTGAACTTAGGAAGTATGGATCATACTAAAATTGTTCATGAATCATATTTTGCTATTTTTTTCTTTTATACTTTATAGGTGGTAACAGCCAATGCAGCTAAGAACAATCCATATACACTTACATCATAAGACATTCATGTATAAAAACCATTACAATAATTGGACCAGTGCAGGTTAGGTGCAGGTAGACACAAGAAATACCTGCACAGCTCCAATTCAACCTGCACTAACCTGCATATGCAGGTGGTATTTCGAGCCCTGAACTGGATATGTTTTTTCAATCATCAGACGTTCCAGACAGCATACGCTATCTTTTGTCAGTGACTGACAAACAATCTCATTTCTGGATTATGTCTCATCTTCATCGACTGATCCTTGACTTAGGACCTTCACATTATCTGTCCATCATACCTAGTCAGGGGGGAAAGGGGCTAAGATTCTCCCTATCAAGAGAGCTGTAAGGATTTTGCTGCATCAATCCTGGTTGTGTGTGATGTGTGTTACCTACTGTAGTCAGGGGGGAAAGGGGATAAGATTCTCCTCATCAAGAGAGCTGTAACGCTAGTTCACCTTTATTCGCAGGGTAACCTATATCCGTTGTACCTGAAAACAGGATACTTAGGGATATCACGTTGATGGACAGTAGTTTCAAATTGCATTTTTTTCAATATTGAATGCAGTTTGAGACCACCGTCCATCGACTTGATATCCTGAAATACCCTGGTGTTGAATACAACGGATAAAGGTTACCCTGTGAATAAAGGTGAACTAGCATTAAGGATTTTGCTGCATCAATCGTGGTTGTGATGTGTGTTTGATGTTGTGTCCTCTGCAGGTTGTTGAAATGTACAGCAGTGGTGGTGACCTTCACCTTGAGCTGCCCTCAGGTCAGACAGAAGCACCACAGAAACTATGGGTAAGACGTCACGCATCCTTGTCATGTAAACCTTTTCTTTAACCCTTAAACTTCCAGAGTTTCAGCACTATAGAATGCTATCAGTGCCAGGGTTGGCTGCTGACCTCCAAAAAGAAACCCCCAAACAAGGCCGAAGTCCCTAACTTCCGGGGTTGCTACTTCGGGGGAATACGCTATCCTGGATATATCCGGGTGTGGCACACAGGACATGTATATGTGTGCCGGATATATCCGGATTTGGCAGTTTAAGGGTTAAGTGCCAGTAAAACAAAATTTCATGAAGCCCCACAGGTAAGACAATCACAAATCCTTGTCCTTGACACTTCCCAAATGTTTGCATGTAAGTGCCAGTAAAATGAAATTTCCTCAAAAGTTCATGATGCAACACAGAAACTATGGTTAAGACATCACACATCCTTGTCTTGGAAACCTTCCCATTCTTAAAGTGCCAGTAAAACAAAATTTCATGAAGTGCCACAGCTAAGACAATGGACAATGTTATGGACACTTGCCAAATGTTTATGTGCCAGTAAAAAAAAATTCCTTAAAAGTTCATGAACCACCATAGAAACTATGGGTAAGACGTCACGCATCCTTGTCTTGGAAACCTTAAAGTGTCAGTAAAACAAAATTTCATGAAGCACCACAGGTAAGACAATCACAAATCCTTGTTATGGACACTTGCTAAATGTTTAAGTGCCAGTAAAATGAAATTTCCTTAAAAGTACATGAATTGCCTCAGAAACTATGGTTAAGCAATCACACATCCTTGTCATGGACACTCACCAATGAAAGGAAATTTTCTCATAAGTTAATGACTTGTTGTGTGAAGATGTGGTCTTTTCTGAAAGCATCTAATAGAGTATGTTATCTTTAAATCAATGGTCAACTGTGCTCTTTGGTGGTTAACATTAGCAATGGGTTGTGACATCACAGTAAAGTCTCCTTGCCATATTAGTAGCAATTCAGGGAGACCTTTCTCTGATATTGTGCTTCATCACTTATTTGTCTCATTAAAGAGCAGACAAAAAGATAATTGATGTAAAGTACATGTTTCATATTCAAATTTTATTTCATCCATACTAACATGACTAAAAACTTGAAGCTTATACACCAGACAGGCAAATTCACGACACATCAAGGGCACACTTAGATGATTTTAGCATAGCAAAGTTTATCTGTGTTGTTAAATGACTTTGTGGACAAAAGAATTGACTTTCCAAAACCAACACTAGAATAAATTGGGATTTACCCAATTTTTTGGGGGAAAGAATTCTACATGTATCAACCTTGTTCACTTAATGGACTTGACTACTGGAGGGTTCTTCTGGTATATGCAAATGTACCTGACTGCTAGATGATTATAGCGAACACACATCCCTCTCATGACAAGCAGCCAAAAGTTAATGACTTGCAGCTTGAAGCTTATACATCAGACAGGTTAATTCATCAATGAAAGACATTTAGACACAGCTCACATGCAACCTTCCGGAGAAGAGAGGCCGAATGTTAATGACTTGAAGCTTGAAGATCACACAGACAGAGAAATTAATTCGGAAAGACATTTTGAAGATCACAGCTGACACAAAACCTTTGGGAGAAGAGCAGACGAATGTTAATGACTTGAAGCTTGAAGCTTATACATCAGACATTTAAGTAATTCCTTAAAGAAATTTTGAAGATTGCAGCTCGCGCACAACCTTCTTGAGAAGAGTTAATGACTTGAAGCTAATTATGAGTTCAGATGGACCAAATTATGGCACTTTACTAAAAGAGACACATTTCACAGCCCACATACAACCTCTGGCCCAATGTGTCAATTGCGAAAAGGTTGCCATATCTCAAAATCAGCACGGAGCGGAGCATATTTTTTGCATGTAAATCTGCAGTTACATCAACTGGAGGTCAGGAAACTGCAAATATTGGTGGATAACATCGAATGATCTCTAAAATTCATGCCATATTATATTGCTGCCAAAAATGCTCTTTAGAGCTCGCAGACTCTTGGGCTAGCTAGCTTCCTGCATGGTGCCGGGTTTATGGAATCTTGCCCATTGTTAATGACTGGAAGCTTGGAGCTTATACATCAGACAGGCAGATTCACTTCATCAAAGAAACATGCACAATTTTGATATTATCACAGCTGCAGCAGTGCATTATTAAGTAGTATTAGAGTTACAAGGCTGAAGCACTCATTAAGCTCAGGCAGTCATAAATGCACAGATCCCACAGTTGGTTTCCTTTCCTTAGAATCGTTAGCAGCACTGAGATTTTGGCTTTGGATAAGGTCACTTCAAGGTCACTTCCGCCGAACGCTGGTGGACACATTCAGGTGTCTTAAGTACTTAGTACAAGAGCCTTGCAGTCTTCTGTAATAATTGATTTGTTCGAGATATCTGGATTTCCCGAAGGTGACTTTTGCAAAGGTCGTGGCCGTCTTAATCTCCGTGGCTACGACCTTCACAAAGGTCACGAACCTTGAAGGGTTCACGGAATTGGCAGATCTGTGTCAAATGTGATTTACTTTATGAATAAATGAAGCAGAGGTTTCGGTCGATCGGATCATTAACGGTTGCCCTTTCTGTCCAACATTTTTGCCAAGGGCATTGAAGGACTAAAAAAATGTCCCAATGTTTTAAGTTATGGTTGATGCAAGACTTCACCTTTATCCGTTGGGTTACCTATTTCCATTTTTTTGAAACAGGGTAACGTTATGTACAGATATCAAGTCAACGGAGGTTACTTTAAAATTGCAGTATTTTCAGGATATTGCAGCTGAAACCACCACTCATTGGCAAAATATCCGTATACATACCCTGTTTTTTAAAAACAACAGATGTAGGTTACCCCACGGATAAAGGTGAACTAGTGTTAACTTTTCATTTTGAAGAATTCAGTCTGACTCCTAAACTGTTCATGACAGTAGTGTTAAGCAAGAAGACAAGCTAAGCATTTACAAGTAATCAGTAGTTCCAATTATGCTCATAGAGTTATAATTGGCAGTGGTATAGTTGCTGAAGCAGTTGTATACATGTATGTATGGATTGTCTTGTAACAAATTGCTCGCTCACATCGATTGATCCACTCAAACCGAATGGACTTCCGCCCTGGGGGCCTTCCAAAAAAAGCCGGGTTTGTCGTCACCACCTGGCGCACCCTTTGAACTCCTGTGACCCCATTAGCCTGCTAAAAAGATGAAAGTAAGGGCCATTCTCTGCCGGTGAAGTTTCACCTCCCCCGTGGCTTGTTAGAAGCCGATGCACATTCCGTGCCAGTGATGCCTCTCAGCAAAAATCGATGTGTGATGGAAATGCACATATTAGTTGTAACGACTTGGCGCTGTGATGGCTGAAGGGCCTTTTTAGTATATCTCCTGGTCCCTTCACAGAGGAAATTGAATCTTTTGATATTCTAGGTTTACACAAGCAACTTTTTGGGAAACAGTTTGGAACTATGTCAGTATAATATTTTATGAACCCTACTGCATTGTCTCATGTAAAGACAAGAAACAAGTAATAAATATACAATAGTATAATTATAGTGAAATGTTGAAGGCTGATGCACAGCACAAAACTCTACTATCTTATGACCTACCAACATGATGAAATTATTTTTGGGTGATTTTCAATTGTTTTGTAGTCAGTCCCTACCAGAAGTGACTGCCTGGTTTGTCTGAGTAATGTGTCAGCTTGTTTCCACTAATTGCAAAGCCAGTTACAATAACAAGTACAAACTGTATCTCCTTGCCTCTCAGGAAATCCCTCCCTATGAGACGAAGCCGGTCATGCGAGCGAGTTTCGTCGGCAGGGAGGAGAAAAATCACACGGCGTTCATCAGGATAAAAACCCTCCCCCACCACGAGTCCCTCATCCTGCCCGTGGAGGTGGAGGTCACGTCAGGTACGTTACCGTGGCAACTGGAAAAGATGGTTACCTTGGCAACTGGTAACGATGGTTACCTTGACAACTGGTAACCATGGTTACCTTGGCAACTGGTAACTATGGTTACCTTGGCAACTGGTAACCATGTTTATCTTGGCAACTGGTAACCATGGTTATCATGGCAACTGGAATATAAAGTTACCTAGTTACTGTAGGTCCTAGAGTCTTCAACACCATATTAGTAGGCTGCCAGTTTCAGAAAACTTTTTGTTAAGCTTAATGCACCGGCACTGTGATCTGTTAGCATCAATTAGACAAGTCATCTCAAAGTCTATGAACAGGAAATGTTTTTAGCTATTGCTTATGACATACACATTTGGAATAAAAACTAAGTGCTTAACTCATGACCGGTTTTCTTTATTTCCCCAGCCCCCGGTATCTACTCCTCCACAGAAATGCTGGATTTCGGCACACTACTGTCAGTTGGTAAGTTTTACAGTCCATGTATGAGTACAGATTATACAGTCAAACCTGTGCGTTATGATGTGACGCCACCACATTTTGGTGATTCTTTAGGTTGAATTTTCTCCCAATCATCAGAATCCTGTCCATAGCAACCACCTAGCTACTGTCCACATACTGTGACATAGACCAGATTTTATACGTTACCTGAATGTTGATGGAAAAACTTAATATGTTGATGGAAGTGCTACGCCGGTGAGGCTAGGTGAGGAGAGAATGGTCTTCCTGGGTATGTTAGACTGGACTAGCAAGCCTTTTTGTTTGACCTTGTTGGTTGATCAGTGACATCTGCTTGATTTGTTTGTTTTTCTATTTTGTTGATCTATTAATTATGGTTAGTCATCCAGAATGGGCATCTACTGGGGAAGTCTCCACAGTTCTACAAGACTACAGCAGATTTTACATGCTTTGCATGATAAGTCCAGCAGACTTCTTAAAAATGTACACAAGAAGCAGCATGCTCAATGGATTTATCTGACTGCTGATCCCAGTAACACGCAATCCTTTGAACTGTAGACAGTTTCTTAAAATAGAAAAGCTCTCAGGCTCACTCGGGTCTTTCTTTTAATCTGTCTTTTGTCGGTGGCAGTCGATCCCCACTTTGGTTTTATCATGACTTAAGACTTTTATGGCTTACTCACTTCTTTAACGTCTTACACAGCAAAGGTCAGGAGAGCACTGCTGCGCCACATAATTCACTACCGTCCTATTCTTAGAACCTCCCTCAAGCAAATGGCAGACAATGGTATAATAAGGCCTTGGAAAAAAATGTTATGTTTCCTGTTTTAGTCCTGAAAAAATGAGGGTCAGCAGGTCGCGATTATCTTTTTTCTTAAATTCATCTTTTTGATTTTTTAGACTTTGACCAAAACTCTTAATACAATACAGTTGATACAATTCAGTTTAACAAAGCAAACTGAAATGCATAAAGACACTTATATCTTTAATGTCAAATTTTGATTATGTGCATAATGGTTACAAACCTTTGGATAAATTTATCCTTCATTAGCTAGGACAAGCAGTTTTTGAATAGAAGAAATTCTGAAAAATTCTAACACTTACTGGAAGCTACAGTGGCTCCACTGCCCAACCCTCCCAAAAGGCTAGGGTCTGCAGTTTTTTCTAGGGTAGGTCGGGAAACAGGAAGCACAACTTTTTTCCTAGACCTAAAACTTACCTGGAAAAGCAGCATCAGAGTTGATTGTAGGTGGTAGTAACACTTGAAGTGTATAATGGAGTGTAAGGTTTGAGACTTTACCCACTCACACACACTAAACTGTATTGACCATTTTGTTGCTGTGTGGGTCTAGAACCTAATACAAGCCCAGATTACATGGTATTGTATCCACACCTGTGAAAATAATTTCTTTCCATGAGTAGAAAGCAAAACTGTCAGCAATGAAAGAATTCTTGTGGCTGTAGCCATTAACTTTATTGCATTTAACATCTAACTATCATGATTCTGCGAGGTGCGAAAGTACCGCCACATAAAAAAAACTTGATCTTATAGAGGCCTTCAAGATTCTCAAAATGTTAATCCAAAAAATGAGGTCAATTTAAACGTGCTTTTATTTGGAAAGCTTTGAAGGTGATGATACGTTTTACATTTTGAAAGCAATTTCATTTTGGTGCATTACTATGATTATGTACATCAAAGGCACTGGTACTGTGGGGTTCAGAAGCACTGCTCTTACGGTGTGCTCCATTTCATCATCTCACCTCCATCTGTTTGATGTATATGCAGGGATTCTGAACCTTTTATGTCGGCATATCTGTAGACACTATAAATTGGAGGACGGGAATGGTAGAATATGGTTAGAGGTCATCCTCTTGGTGATGTTATTCAGTGCCAATAGCAAGATTGGAACTGGCTGTTGATGTAAAGAAATTATCGTAGTAATGTAGGAATTTTTCCATTTCAAAGGAAGTCAGCTTTCCTGGCAGAGCTCATAGTGCTAATGAACTGGAACACACCTGTAGGGCTAAAGGATATTTGTTTATGACATGCTACATGGAACAGGACAGTTTGCGTCTCTTTTTGGAATGTAGGAATGATCATTTGCAAGTTCCTCTAGTGCTCTGCAGAACTTAATAAAAAAGTTAACTCTGGAGTTCTCTCAAAACCCACCACCCCTTTGAGTCCGACTGCATGGCACTGAAACCAGTAATGATCCATGCGGCCATCCATAGCAAAGATCCTGTATGTATTTCAAAGCAAAAGATGTTAAAGCCAGGTCATCGAATTTCCTGTCAGAACACAAGATGGAAAGGCAGCTGACTGCCTGGAGCCTCTCTGTCCAGGCTACAAAGCACTTTGAAGTTTCCAGATAATACTTGGAGCATTTGGGATAAGCAGCCTTACTTGGGGTAATTGGAACGATCCCTCATCGACACTGAAGTTAAGGTATCGAATTGCACATATACCACCCCTCTGATCTCCGACGTGAATGAGAAGTTTCTGATTTAGCAGGACCTATACAGGTGCCTTTTATGCCACGAACAGTGGATGTCAGCGGGAACTCCAGAAATAGGCTCCCCGCAAAGTCAATGGGGTGACCGCCCCCAGAACTCTCTGTATTAGGGTATTAGATAAGGTTGGGGAGACTCCGACGTGAAAGCTCAACGATAAAATTTTCATCTTCTCTCCTGGCATGCTTCCATCCTCGACATTCGCCATAGTGCTGGGAGACTCAGGTAATGGCATGATGCATGGCTAACAACGTTTGGAAGGTCCAAGGCTGGAACAAGATTTACTCTACATTCAAGCTGAAGGATAGTTCTCAATGAGGAAGTCAGAGCAGATAAAGGGTTTCATTTGGGGAAGATTTATCCGGGCTTTTCTCGGGTTGGGTGAAACTTGTTAAAGTGCCTTCCTTACTTCAAGTTGTCTCAGGAGAGGTGTAATCATCCTTGGGCAGCTGTTGGACAGACTGTAGCAGGTCGATGAAGGTTAGAAGTCCAGGTAATAAGATATACCACTCACGCAACTTTCCAAAATCATGCCCAGTTGCGTAACTGCCTGTTGGCAAGTCTGTAGTAGGTCAGTGGAAATCATCAGTCAGGGTGCATTGCCTTGGCATTGCACAGCGTGGCAGTAGCATTTGTCTGTCTCATAGCCCAGAGGTACAGGGTTCCAACCTCTGATATGTTCTGACATTGTGCCCTTGGGAAAGGCACGTAAACATAAATTTCCTCATTTCACTTGGGGGAAAAATTCAAATTACGTACATGTAGCTTCATTAAGGGATTCCCTCTGATAAGATGTTAAAAAGAGGTCCCGTATTTGAGGACGTCCTACCACACTTTTGTTTAGAAGAGTACGGCTCCATCTCCATGTGAGTTGAGATATACAACTGGTTATACAGTAAAAACAAACCTGGTGTGTTATTCCATTAAGCACTTTACTGGGTATGCAATACAAAGAGATAAACAAAAGGACCTAGAGATCACATGAAGATAAGTCTCAAGGTTTTTTGTCCAAGTGGCGTGAAACAAAGGAAGCTTTGCACTGAAAAGTCTGTACACTTTTATAAGGCTGGTTTCAATATACATGAAGAATCCTTGAAATTTGCTTTCAAAACAGCCATCAAGAATACAGTACATTGTAATTTTACTTCAATACTCAGGACAAAATCAGAAAACTGTCTACAAAGGTGCTGCTGTCAGGTCCTAAAAAATTACTAGACACAGTCAGAACAATTAGAACACATGTACATGTAAGAGTTCAAATATTACCCATAATGAGACACTGGAATAATGTTAATTCTACTTGGATTTCCCTAGCGAATATGTCAAATTATACAACAAATACTTCCCACCTTTAGTTAATTGGGTATCGTTACAATCCGCACTGCAGGAGCTTGCATATGTCAAAAACAATTGTTATATCTCAGCTACTTTATCAAGATATTTGGATAATCGTAAAGGATGAAGAAGGTATAATGAGAGGTATGTGAGTTTTGTATAGGAGTGGTAATGTCCTTAAGTAACATATGTATCATTTTTTGGTACTTCTTGCATCTGTGAAAACCAATTGTTGTATCTCATCCGCTTTATCAAGATATTAGGATAATCGTAAATGATAAATAAGGTATAATTGGAGTTTTGGATAGGAGTGGTAGTGACCTTAAGTAACATATGTATCATTTTTAGTACTTCTTGTATCTGTCAAAAACAATTGTTGTATCTCAGCTACTTATTCAAGAGGTTTGGATAATCGTACATGAGAAATAAGGTATAATTGGAGGCTATACATTTATGAGGGTTTTGGGTAGGAGTGGCAGTGACCTTAAGTAACATATGTATCATTTTTTGTACGTCTTGTATCTGTCAAAAACAATTGTTGTATCTCGTCTACTTTATCAAGATATTAGGATATTCGTACATGAGAAATAAGGTATAATTCGTGTACATGTGTGAGGGTTTTGGATAGGACTTATATATATTAGGAGTGTTAGTGACCTTAAGTAACGTGTGCATCATTTTGTGTTCTTCTGACTTGATGTAACTCTTTTGAAACTTTGAACAGCCGTGAATAGGAGGTGAGGGGATTTTCTTGCAGATCAGGGCATGGAATGGAATAGGTTCAGGCAAGATAGTGCCAGTAGTATTAGGTGTCTGGTGTGTATGTAATCCTATACAGAATGGGGATTACCGGGGCTCTGTATCTTTCGGGCGTGTTATATCCAGACTCGTCTCCAGGGCATTTTTATCCAGGCTTACTAAATGCTGTGAGATGAATTTCCTTGCTTCATAATCCATCACTACTGAGGGATGTCATTCCGCTTTTTAAAGAAGTTTCTTTACAAACTGCACAAAAACTTACATAAAACATTTACCATGTTGTATTTTACGCATAAGGCATTGGGAGTAAAAATGGTTTCATCGTTCTAATGTTTCCCATGGACAACAACAATAACATCTACTCTTTAATTTTTTGCCGGGGCGCCGCAGGCGCCCGGCTTTGTCCCCGGTTTAATGGTTCGTCCTTGGATGGGTCTGCTATGGTCGCAAAATGTACCGTGCGTTTTTACGACAATTCTCAGCCCTTCTCAGCCCTTCAAATAAACGCAATGTACCGTGCGTTTTTACGACAATTCTCAGCCCTTCTTAGCCCTTCAAATAAACGTTGTAAGAATACTGTTTATCCATGACCTCTACTCGTACAGAAAACATTGCAGCGCTCATTAGCAAAGTCTAGGAAAGGAAAATGTTTCTTGATTTGCAGTAAAACACTGGTCATGTAACATTTGAGGAGTTGTCGTTAAATCGCACGGTTCATTTTGCGATAGCGTTGACGGGTCCGGGTATTTAGCGGAATAACCCGGAATAACCCGGAATAACCCGGAATAACCTTAATAAAGGATGAAAGCTACCGAAATACAGTGTGCTTTGATAAGTTAAGATCGCAGAATGCAATATTTTGGCATAAAATAATGTATATATGGCCATGGGAACAAGAAATATTACGGTTATTCCGGGTTATTCCGGGTCATTTCGGGTTATTCCGGTAAATACCCTCACGGGCGTTGACGGTGCGGAGGAGGTGAGATTTTTATCGTACAGAAATTGGTACAGTTTGTAAAGTTATCTTTCTGGAATTCGGATGTATTAAAATATAACATTACATTCTAAGGCGTAGTGTCATGTGAGTAAAATGAGCACGACATTTGACGAAAGATTTTGTGGAGGGTATACAGTCAAGTTTATTGTGCAACGATTGGAACAGTTTACGTGCGGGTGGGAGGGGGGCGTGCGTCTATATATGCAGCTGCAGGAGGTCCTGCAGGACATTTTCGATCGTAAGAGTAACGTACAATTTGAAAAGATAGTGATCATGAATTCGGACACATTGAAACATATTTCCAAGGAACGGTATATAGTTTTTTTAGTAAAACCAGTGTGTGGGGATTGACGAGAATTTAGATAGTTTAATGGTGCACTGTGCTTGAGCCGATGCGAGGCATTATGCAGGGCATTTTTGATTGTAAAAATATCGTACAAGTTGAAAAGATGGATCGGATTCTAATACATTAAAACATACATTTCCAAAGAATAGTAGAAAACAACGGATTGTAGCTAACTGTTAAACAATCAGCAAAGCAGTTGGCAAGATGTCACACCTGAACTTTTGTAGATTTTTGCTTTTTGTTGGTACTAGTAAGATGTTATGTGATCAAGACAATATTTTCAATCTGTTTCAGTGACGCCTTAGACTGTTCTCTGCTATATATACAAGTGACACAGTAAT
>NC_049985.1:1863949-1902254 GCF_000003815.2 Branchiostoma floridae | reverse complement strand
ATAGTCAATGATATTTCTGGGTCAACATCATCTCTGTTCAAAGTGTTTGATTTGTCTTGAAAAAGACAAACCCATACCCAATGCTTGGACTAACAATATGGATCCAGGTGACATTCCATCATGCCTGAAACAACTCAGTAGAATGGAAACAAGACTTGTCAGTTTGAAATACACCTTCATCAAGTTAATTGTATTACCAGGTGGACAATTTGGTGAACAAGGTCAAGCCATAAGTTTCCCTACCAACATTGAAACTACTTGCCAACTGTTACCACATAGCCAAGATACAGCTGGGCTAGTAATAGTACACCCTTGTCAGACAAATGAAAGTAAAACACAAAGAACAGACCCACAACACATTGTACGATTTTCCAAAATGCATGAAGCTCTTACATGGCTGGTAACGCATAATCATCTATATTCACATGTGAACATAGCTACCTTTGAAAACTGGGTAAAAAAGTCAAGTGAATTCAATCCAATGATCACAGACGCCAATGAACCAGACTTCTCAAGTGCACCTTCTACTGTCCAAGAACTCTCAGCTTTTCCCTGTAACTACATTAATCCAAATGTCCAGTTACAATCTCTGTTGCAGAATGTAACAGACAATGTCCCAGTGATATCACTACCACGTGAAACATCACCACCACAAAGCATATTTAAAGAGACTGATCTTGAGGAACACTGTTTTCCACAGTTATACCCATATGGTAAAAATGGCTTCAAACAGACGCGTGATGTACAACTAACAGACTTACAGTACTTCCAATCACGTTTGCTCAATATCAATGATTGCTGGAGAAAAAACATCCCATGGCTCTTCTTTGCCTTGAACTCGTATGAAATCAAGAAATTGTACAGTCAGATATCCATTGTATGTAGAATGCAAAAGCAGAGTAATGTTAGATCACAATCCATAGCACAGCCACTAACAGCAGGCGATCTGCATCATGAAATTGATCAACATGTTGAAAGCACATCATACACTTTTATGAAGAATATACGTGGAACAGCAGCTTACTTCAAGGACCAACTGCTAAACTTGCTAGCAAAAATAAACACTATTGGACCACCAACATGGTTTGTCACTGTGTCTGCTAATGATTTAAACTGGCCAGAATTGTTCATGACCCTGAATCCTGACCTGACCTATGAAGAAGCTAAAGCATTACCACAACAAGACAAATGGAACCTAATGAGATCAGACCCTGTCATGTGTGCGATACACTTTAATAGACGCACTGATGCACTTCTACGCTTCATACTGAAGAGTCCACAACATCCCATTGGTAGAATCAAAGATCACTGGATTCGTGTGGAATTCCAATTAAGAGGTTCTCCACAGTGAAATTTCTGTCACGAAGAAAGAACGACAATGCACATCCGGGACCTCTTCCCGCCTTTGGCTGTGGTCTCGCACCGGAGTTTCTTTTACGATTTTTATATCCGGCACACAGCGCACACAAGGGATACAATTCCGCCCACAAAAGTACGCCGGAAAATCCAATTATACCAGTGAACAAAGGTTTCCAGCCAACTTCCCATAGATTTTAGATATAAACTTCTAGTTTAATAATGATGCACATTTTACTGGAACACAACATGAAATTTTGAGGTAGTCCTTCCAAATGCGCCCCGGCCAGCTTTTTTTAAAAGCTTTCTTGTTTTATATATTTCCCAAATCAGATTGGTAACCAGGTGTTGTTTTGTGAGGTGAATGATTCCCTGTGTTGCACTATTTATTCTCAACCCTTTATGAAAGGGTTGAAAATAATGCTTACTTGTGGAACAATAACTAAACTCTTGTTAGTGTCATGATCGATCGAAGGGTTGAGATTAATACTTTACTAGACTAAGAAAACAATAACTTGTATTGTGGTCTATCAAAGGGTTGAGAATAATGCTTTAATAGTGGAACAATAACTTAACTCTTGGTGGTGTCGTGATTTCCTGCCTTGGCAGTTTGGTGATAAGCCAGCCTAGTCCTTTTCTGGGGGAGTGACAGAACTATCTGCACACAATCACAATGCCCTGCCTTTCCTGCAATCCAAGCCCACTCGGTCATGACTACTGGTATTACCGTTGTCAGTTTCTCCCATTCTCCGCCTTTTGTTGTGAGTTATGAAGCATCACTAATCGTTCAGAACCAAGGACAGCGTATTACTCAAAGGGTTTCGCAGTGTCCATCATGTGCTTTGGTGTGATGTGTTATCAGCCCTCTCTCCGCGGCGTTGCTGCAGCCCGATTGCCGCCGCTCTCTGATCTCCAGACTGATCCAAAGTGGGGGAAACGAGTGCTTATCTCCCAGTTCAAGTGGAATGCTATTACAAGCCGTATTTGCCACCTGTAGTCTCTGATATGAGCAATCACTATGGTTTCAGCACTTCAGACAGACCCACATGCAGCAGTGTTCTATAGCTATGCATAGTTTGACATATATGGCAACACCTACTAGAGTCTTGATTCACTTCAATGTGCTTACAGTGATTCCATCATGTAAATGTTAGTTTGAAGGCCTCAGAAGGGAAAGTAGAACAGAAAAAAGTTGTAGTTTCTGACATGAGCAGTCACTGTGGTTTCAGCACTACAGACAGACCCATATGCAGCAGTGTTCAAAGGCAGTCTGTACATAGCAATATATGGCAACACCAACTACATTCCGGAGTCACTTTGATGTACTTGACAGTAATTCCATTTAGAACTTTGAAAGCCTCAAAAGAGAAAGTATGTCTAAAACTAGTCGCATTAAAAGGTGATTAGTGATGTGCTTACAGTGATTCCATGATATAAACCTTAGTTTGAAAGCCTCAAAAGTGAATGTAGAACAGAGGAAAAAGTTGGAATTCAATGTGTTGTACTTCAAATCTTCCACGAAGGATGCAGATTTGCCTAAGTATCTATAAAGCTTCTGGTATCCCTTGTGTTATCATTACAACATGTATGTGTTACTATGGAATTGTATGCAAGTTTGTAATGGACTTTGTTTCTCATGTCTTTGCAGATGAACCGAAAACTTTACAGCTGCATCTTCTAAACCCCATGGCAAGAGACGTACAAATTACTGTAAGTACACAAATAATTTCAATCTTAACATATTGCTTAGAATATACAATAAAATAATGCACATTATAGTTTTCACATTTTACACAAGGGTATCGATTTTGTCATTATACTTTTAACTGTAGTAAAGCTGTGTGCTTTCTATTTTTTCCATTTTTGGGGGGAAAAATCTATTGCCCACATCTTTCCAGAGTATTGTTCGTTGCAAAAACTTCCCATGTCTTCTAAGAAATCTGTATTGTAGTTGCATATCACCTTGAATTATTTGTTTTCTGTATGTGTACTTTGTTATTGATGATTACTGAAAAAAAGGATTTAAAAAGTATGCATTGTGTAAAAAAATATGTGCTGTGTCGAAAACAAGATGCATTGTGTAACTGAAAGCAAGCATGCAAAATGTAAAGGAAAAATAACTGCTTTTGTGTTTCAGAATATAAAGTTATCATCACCAAACGATGCAGTAACGATAGACTACAAACCGGTCACACTCAAACCGTCGGTAGGAGGGAGGGATACAAAAGTGGCCAGCGTTACGTTCTATGGTAAGTACACAATTTCAAAGCTTTTATGATGGTACATCTTTGGAGAGGCCCCTGATACGGGTTCCGAATTGTACTGCCATTGACAGCCATACCCCGGGCATGTAAAAAAAACCACCACACTTATCGGAAAGAGTAGGGGACCTTCCCGGTGTGAGTGGATCAAACCATTTCGGCTAAATGGGGTAGGGATTTCCCGAGCAGCCTTTTAACCCCTGCTCTGCCTATTGAATCAGTTAGTTGAACTTGCAGAAGCTCGATGTTTCTGACTTACGGAGAAGAGATGCTGCCACAGTGAACGTAGTTCAGTCCATAGAAGTGGTCAATGGCCTTGCACTGAGCAAACTAGTTAAGAAGTATTTTAAAAATTTTTCAGGGATGATTCTCCAAGACCCCCTACAACTGCTTATGCATGCATTGCTTAACACTTGACTTTGCTGAACTATGCCGTGAAAAAATCTTGGTGAGAACACTGCTGTATGTACATTATGTAGAAGCATTGACAAAGTGTCCCAATTAGTGCAAACCCTAGCAGAACAACCTTAATGGTTCACAGAGTTATCACACAATTGTCTGATCCCTTTAAGCCTCGGCTGCGCCAAGCCAGGCTACTGATGTTAGCTATTAGCTTTAGTGCATCCTACCAACATTACTCTGACCATTCGGGGTGGGAAAAGGTGCATCGGAATGGCACCAAGGAATGACCTAAATGGCCTAGTAGGATATTGTAAAATGGGAAATATTTGCGGAGATTTTTCGTTCGCAGTTTTTGCCGTGACCTCTTCATCTCGAAGTTCAAATCACGTACCAGGAAAATGTTTCCATTATGTGACTGGAATGCTGCTCTTGTTACAAGTGCAAACCTAAAACCACTGCAAACACTCAATTTTTTTCCTACCGCAAAAAAACTATGAACCTAAAACCCCTGCAAATGCTCAATTTTTCTTCTACCCTACCAAACTACAAACCTAAAATCACTGCAGATGCTCATTTTTCTTTGTATACCAAAAAACTACAAAGTTTAACCTAAAACCGCTGCAAATGCTCAATTTTCTTCCTAAACCAAAAAACTACAAAGTAACCTAATACCACTGCAAACACACAATTTTCTTCCTAACGCAAAAAAAGTGCAGACCTGAAACTGCTGCGAACACTAAAATACTGCAAACCTAAAACCACTGGAGACATTAAATTTTCTCCCAACCGTAAAATCAAATCCCTGCAAACATTACCACTCTTACAGTAGTAATGACATCAATTAAGGGTGTGTCATATATCTGAAGAATCCTAATAACCGTTCGGTCGCCTCTGGCGGCGTGAGACCTCCACACTGTTTACGGGTCACTGGGTGTAATTTAAGCTCACAGAGGCCGTACAAATAAGGTAGTACACAGGGAAATGTGTAGAGCACTTCAGCCTGTATATTATGTAGGAAATTACCAACACTCTGTTTTACACTACAGCTGCCTAATCGTCTGGCAGGGGAGGCACAAATTCACACTTGTTGTGTATGAGAGGGCCACTGAGAGAGCCAGCAAGTTGTCTATTGGTGCAGTTAAAGTTAGGGCTTACATTTCAGTGTTAGGAGTGGTATGCTATCACTAGCATTAATGTTGTCCATTGGTGTAATCAAAGTTGTTTTGGTATACCAATAGTACCATTGGACTCATTTCAGTGTTAGGAGTGGTATGCTATCACTAGCATCTCTAGCATCACTGCTATATGAGATGGTCACTGAGAGAGCCAGAAAGCTGTTAGTAATGATGTCCATTGGTGCAATCAAAGTTGTTAGGGCTTACCATTATTACCATTGGACTCAGCATTACAGTGTTAGGAGTGGTACTATGCTATCACTAGCATCACTGCTATCACTGTACCTGGTGTGTTACTGATATGGTTTATTTGATGTTTGACATGTAGGTGATGGGTGTAAAGAGATAGAAAGCTTAAGTGCAGTGCACTTTGTTTTTGATAGTTCTGAGTTTGTCTTTGATAGACCCAATCCTAACTTTGTTGAAGAAAATCAAATCAGCTCCACTGTCAGGATATAATGCTACCAAACAAGGAAGCAAAATAATGGGAAGATGAGACAAATGAAGCATAACAAACTTAGCCTGCAAAGTTAGTTTCCAAAATACGTTGATGTAGGTTAGACATCCAGGTACTAGGATATGCCAAATAGCAAGTTACACAAGCACTTGGATATGATTTTGGAAACGGTCAGACATTTCAGGCAGAATCCACTACAGGGTTATAAATGAGAACTTTATTAACACAACAAAGTACTTTCGTAAGGTCTACTACAACAATATACCTGTACAAACAGGTGTGTACAATGAACTACCTACATGAATCCTTATGATTAAGTATCAATATTTCAACATGATGAGTCTAGAGTATTTACACAGTTGGTTCAATGATATAAACAGTCTGATTTATTTACCCATTTGTACAGTGCAAGGATTATCTTCTCCTAGGATGCAGTTGAATTTATCTAGCGAGTAGAACGTAATGCCGGTAAACTTAATGTAACATCAAGTTGTGATGTAGTGTTCAATTACTGGGAACCTTGAGGACGCTGCAGGGGTGTTGATAATTGTGTTTCCACAAGGTGTTCTGGGAAGCTCTTTAAGTGCGTTCAAAGCAATTTGTAGAAGATGGTTGATGTCTCGGAGGATGGGAAATTACCCGGCTAGCCATATGAATGCTTATGTAGGCTCTAAACACTCATACTCATGCATGCAAAAAGGGGAATGGAAAAGGAAAGTTTTAGCTCACTAAAGAGCTAGTCTTCCACTCCGTCATGACAGAGAAAACAGACGCTATGTACAGTATTTACAGTTTCGTTGTACTGGGAAAATTTCCCCTCTTTTCGATAAGCACAATGAACAGTGGACCACGGCTTAACGTCCTGTCCTAAGGACTGCAACCCTTTTTCGGTAGCATGCATGTCGGGTGAGTGACACAGCTGGAAGCAAATTCACAGCTTCTAGTTCCAGAATTAGGGCCGCTAACCACTGGACTACGCACGCTACCATGCAATGCATGCAATATGCATGCCAATAAAGCAAGTAGAGATTTGGGGGAGAGATGGAAGAATTTGGAAGCCAGACTAGACTAGGTGTCTCCCGTAGTAATGTTCCATATATACGATTCCCCGTATGATAGATCACCCTGAGCCAATGAGAGTTCATATAGAGAAATCAACTGTTTACTCCCTGCCGAGGAGGTCTTTACATGAACTAAATCATAATCATACTATTTAAAAGTTACATACACTGAATTTTCTATAGAAGTTAGCCCCAGTATATAAATATGTCATGTGGCATACAAGAACTACTTTCTTGTTATCATGAAGCCAACATATAAGGCAGTAGTGCAAATAATACTGTAACAACAGATACTTTTTACGCAAATTTTACGTGTATGCTAGAGGAAACATCACTTCTCTGTCACGCCTGCTCGGGACCTTATAAGACCTTAACGTATGGTTTGATGAATTGTGACAGCTGTAATAGCTAAAGGTTCCAGTAATACTGTAACAACATATACTTTTGACCCAAATGTTACGTGAATGCTAGAGGAAACATCACTTCACTGTCACCTTAGAGTTTAGACACAATCCTTGCCTTACTCACTCTCACTCACTCTGTCACGCTCGCACGGGACCTCAGAAGACCTTAAAACGTATGGTTTGATGGATTGCGACAGCTGTAATAGGTTCCAGTAATACTGTAACAACATATGATTTAGACCCAAATGTTACGTGAATGCTAAAGGAAACATTACTTCACTGTCACTTTAGACACAATTCTTGACTTACTAGGGCTCAAAATACTTTTTCTGCATACCTGCACTGGTGCAGGTAACATTGAAAATTACCTGCACCAGACAAATTTTACCTGCACCACTCAGAATTTTGGGAAGTATGGATCACACTAAAATTGTTTACTAATAGTAATCATTGCTATTTTTTCTTTTATACTTGGTAACAGTCAATGCAGGTAATAACAGTCCATATACACCTTCATCATAGGACATTTATGTATAAAACCAAGTACTTGAACCATGCAGTGCAGGTTGGGTGCAGGTAGACACCAGAAATACCTGCACACCTCCAATTTTACCTGCACTAACCTGCATATGCAGGTGGGATTTCGAGCCCTGCTTACTCACTCTCACTCTGTCACGCTCGCACGGGACCTCAGAAGACCTTAACGTATGGTTTGATGAATTGTGACATCTGTAATAGGTTCCTAAGCCTGCTGGCATTCTGAGATGGAACAGACACACCAGGGCTCAAAATACCACCTGCATACGCAGGTTTGTGCAGGTGAAATTAGAGCTGTGCAGGTATTTCTGATGTCTACCTGCACCTAACATGCACTGGTCCATGTACTGGGTGTTATACATAAAAGTCATATAATGTAGGTGTATATGGATTGTTATTAGCTGCATTGACTGTTACCAACTATAAAGTATAAAAGAAAAAATAGCATTGGTTCCTGAACAATTTCAGTATGATCCATACTTCCTAAATTCAGAGTGGTGCAGATAAAATTTGTTTGGTGCAAGTGATTTTCAATGTAAACGCTAGTTCAACTTCATCTACCATTTATTACCGGTAACCTATATCCGTTGCTTTTAAAACATTGAATTTTGGGGTATCAAGTCTATGAATTGCAATGTTTTGATCATATTGCAGTTTGAAACCACAGTCCGTCAACTTGATATTCATGAATACCCTATGTTTCCCTATGTTTAAAAACAACAAATATAGGTTAACCCCGGATAAAGGTGACCATGAACTAGTGTTACCTGCGAAAAAGGGATTTTGAGCCCTGCGCGCGGATGTACCGGCCCCAGGGATCTGAAAACCAGGTCCTGTGCCATACCAGATAACTGCAGATGTTCCATCTTGGGGACGGGATGGGACCTCCTGTCTGCCTGATCGATCGTTAGGACTAATAACGCCTACCGTGATCGTTAGCATCTGTGTAATTAGAGGTTCATAAAACTGGATTATAACGATTAACGGCAGTCAAGGCAAAATGACAAATGGGTGGACTGTCATGCTACGGCAGATCCTGACTGCAGCAGGGGATAAGAAAGTCTGGGTTCATTACAGTCACTGTGTATTAGATAGTGAAACATATCTAAGCATGAAATACAAAGCTACATAATTGTGGGGCTGTATCCAGGACCTGTCCCTTAGTCCTGGGACGGGAATTTTCTGGTGGAGACTGACAAAAATTTTACCGCTAGTCCCTGTGCAGGGAAAAAGAAGCTGAACGTCCTGACATGAAATACAATTGTATGTCTCCGACCTTCAGTGTCCCCCCCCCCCCATTAAGAAAAATATCAAAATACTGACTGACAAATATTTAAAGGTAGAGACAGCCCTGTGTGATTGTATGATATTGCAGATAATAGAATAGCATCACACATTCATGCATAATATATGTATCACACTTGTGTAAAGCCATGGATAGATTAATTGATAGCAAGTCAACTTAATGAATCGGTGCTGAAACTTGGTGTTGAGACTTCATCACTTGGTGAATTTTAATGTCATCTTATTTTTCTTGTAAGCAAAGATTTACTATTTCCAGATAACTCAAGATTTGTTGAGACTTCTGTGTTGTTTTAGTCGTTATCTAAGAACTTAGAAATGATATTGTGAACACAAGAATAGAAAATCATGTTGCTGAAAGATGTTGTGAACTGATCATCTGAATTTGACGAAATTTGAATTTTACAGATAATCCAAGATTTGTTGAGACTTCTGTGTTAACATGTTGTTTAGTTGGTTTCTAAGAACTTAGAACAGTACTGATGTATGGTGAATATAAGAACAGAAAAACATGATGCTAAGAGATGTTGTGAACTTATCATCAGTATTTACAGACAACCCAAGAGTTGTTGAGACTTTTGGTTAAACTCAGTTTAGTTGTTAAGAACTTAGAACTGGTACAATCGTGTATATAGTGAAGACAAGAACAGAAAAACGTGTTGCTAAAAGATGTTGTGAACTCTTCCAGCAAATAAAGCCACCACCCACAGGCAGTGGGCAGGCAAGATAGTCGTCAAGTCCAAGGACAAAAACATCCCGAAGCTGGAGATACCCTACCAGGCGGAGGTGCTGCACGGGTAAGAACAAAATTTTATTAGCTCTACCGGAAATTTCTCTCAAAATGTCCCATCCTTCCATCCATCAGTCCTGTAGTCTGGATTCCAGACTGTTTCAAGGTCCGAAAATAGTTTCATCAGCTTGGTAGAATATAGGATATAAGAAAATTCTTATTACGCAACCAGTAGTTAGATTGCTTAGTACGTTTCAATGTCTCTCAGACACCTTCGTCAGAGCTGCTAACTGGATTTCTGCTTCTCACCGCTATATTTAGCCGATGTAGGTGGTGCTTTTGTGGTGAGAAAACAATCCCAAAGTTCAGTTAGAAGCTCTGATCATGATGAACGTAAGCAATGTAAGTGACTGCTGGTTTCTGTAAAAAGAATTCTCTTGTATCCTGTTTCAAGGTCGTATACAGCCCAACTCCACGGCACGGAAATTCTAGAGCAGGCCCCCCTGAGTTAGACAAAAGATACTATTGAGATCAGGCTGGGGTCTGGTATCCAGGCTATCATTCCCGTAGCTACAAATACAATATGACTACATGTAGAGTATGTGAAAGTTTGACAGAAATAAAAACTCTACCGGCAAATTTCTCTCATGACCCACCCACCCATCCACCCATCCATCAGTTCTGTAGCCTGGATTCCAGACTGTTTCTAGGTCCTATACAGCCCAAGTCAATGACTCTAGGGCTCCAAAGAAATTCTACAACAGTCCCCCATGAGTGAGTCAAAAGAGATTAGTCCTGTAGCTACATAAACAATATGACTACATGTACAGTGCATAAAAGTTTGATAGGAATACTCCAAGGCACGGAAATTCTGGCTGGGGTCTGGTATCCAGGCTATCAGTCCTGTAGCTTGAATCATGTACAATATGAGTTATGACTACACGTACATTACGTAAAAGTTTGACAGAACACCGTCTGGAAATAAAAACTCTCCCAGCAAATTTCTCTTATGACCCACCTATCCATCCATCAATCCCATAGCTACATGTACATTTGTACAGTATGACTGATTACTGTACAGTATGTAGAAAGTTTGACAGAAAGATGATGGATTAGAAAGAAGCACATTCTTTGATGTGACATGTGAAAATTTTCAAAAGTTAGTAAATGTACTTATGTCATACCTGGGCTGCGATAACGTTCGATATGGCTGTTCCTGACCGGGTGATAATTTTCCGTATCACACAATCATGCTTCTTTGATGTATCCCACAGGCTTTCATTGATTAAATAGCACGTACTCCATGCACTCCACAGCAAGCGAACGGAGTTCTTTTGTTCAAATTTTTCTTGAATCGGTGTTCTTACAGAATAAAGTTGTTGGTGCAGGTTAAAACAATGTGTCAAATTTTGTCTTTTTTTATGAGTAGTTTGGCAACTAAGTTAATGTTTTCTGACCTATGACATAAATAAATTACAACATGGTGTATTCTGGTATTCCGTATCACCCGCAGTTCCATGATTGCCAAGACGTTGGTCGATCCTCGGCCAAAAATGCCCATTCAGAGCTCGCCAACACATTGGCCGAGCTAAATTCATTATCTCTTCCCCCAGGACTCTTGGCTATGAGCAGAACTGCACCCTGTTCTTCATCAGTCCTGGCATGACAAAGCCCCTATAAGCGATGGCAGATTCTTTAACATTATCTTCCTTTTCCCCAGGACTCTTGGCTATGAGCAGAACTGTACCCTTGTAGCCCAAAATTGGCCTTGACCTTTGTCTTCCCAACACCTACCTACGTACCAAATATCGTGATCCATCCAGAGGTATTGAGTTGTGCTGACTACAAAAATCTGGAAACACAGACACACCCAAAACTATATCTCCATTTTTTTTTAATCTCTTTCCCCAGGACTCTTGGCTATGAGCAGAACTGTTCCCTGTTCTACATCAGTCCTGGCACAACAGAGCCACTATAACTTAATTATAAGCAATGGCAGAATGCTTAACAACTTGGTGGGCCCAAACATTTACACCACTTCTTCCTTATGTCCAAGCAATCTGCCACCAAGATATTGTAATCCATCCAGAGGATCTTGAGTTATGCTGACTACAAAAATCCGGAAACACAGAAACACAGACACACCCAAAACTATACAGTACCAGCATGGTAAAATGCACTATGATTATGGAAAATTGAAAACGCAAACACGGCGTAATTACGATCTCCATTTTTTTATCCCTTTCCCCAGGACTCTTGGCTATGAGCAGAACTGTACCCTGTTCTACATCAGTCCTGGTACAACAGAGCCCATCGTTCGGGAGGTGATGCTCACCAACACGTTCGACTTCCCCGTCGTGGTGCATAACGCAACACTACCTGAGGAAGCTCAGCAATACTTCTCTGTGAGTTTATAATCATAAATCGTGATTTCTCCGTAGAAACTGAAGTAAAAGCCTTACTTCAGGGTCTAGTCAGAAACTGCCAGGTCATTTTGTAGCTTGTTATCTTCCCCGTCGTGGTTCATAACGCGACACTACCTGAGGAGGCTCAGCAATACTTCTCTGTAAGTTTACATTGACTGTCAATGATTCAGTATTTCAGTAGATACAAAGCACTTTCATATCTGTACCTCTACATAAAGACCATCTTGCCAATATGACAACTTTTGGTGGTCTCTTAGGTAATGTTTCCCATTGACATAAACATGAAGAATCCTCACTTGTTTGGGAAGGAAGCTGTGAGAAAGCTTACAAAAGCTTACCAATTCCACCACAATGTATTTATTATTAAAAATATTGCTGCATGCTGTTGTTCAGTTTTAATATTTGCAATACACAATGCTTACAATAGCATCAAACTTTTGCAAACTATGATATATTGATCTGATTTAACTTTTATTGGTGATATAAAAACATTGGCACTTGTGTCTTTAGACTTAAGACTGCTTGGAGTAATTCTAGGAAATTAGAGATTGTTTCAGGTTTCCTCAATACCACTTTGGTTTCCATACATATGCACAACTTTTTCGGCTTACTGATGTATGTGCAATCTTGGCAGTTAAGCAACGTGCAGTCCAGACAATACTTGGATGGGAGACCACCAGGGAAGACTGGGTGTTGTAGCCGGGTCATACCAAAGACTCTTAAAAATGGTACATACTTCTTTCTCTGCAAAGAGGAAGAGTATGGAAGCTACATTGTAAACACACTTCACTACTAGTGGACTGGCCCCCTGCTGTAGTGACTTATATATATGTGTGACCCCAGGGCTTAAGAACGGAACTGGGTGCCGGGCCTACGCAACACAATGTGATGTATGGCAACTTTAGCTTTAGCTTTAGCTTTTAATATATGGCTTTTATTTCTCTCCTGCAGATTGTTGACTTCGCGGAGCCAGTGACAATCCTTCCCCAGAAGAAACACGTTCCATTCCTGCTCAAGTTCTTGCCAGACGGGGTGAACTCGGTTCTCTCCACCTTCTTGCTGCTCTACACAAACATTTCCAGATTCTCCCTACCAGTGCAATCATACTCAGGGCTGCTAAAGGTAACTCTACATAGAATCATGTCTGTACATGTAGATTCTCCCTACCTAACTGGTTATAGTTAGGATACTAAAAGTAACTCTACATGTATATACAAATGTAGAAGTATACATCTACAACTCAGATTCTCCCAACCAGTGCAGCCATACTCAGGCCTAGGGCTGCTATGAAAGTAACACTACATAAACATACATTCATTGAAGATCTTCAAGCCTTTAAAACCAACAATCACTGCTATTTCCTACCTCAATAATTTTCTACAATTTATTCTATTTAGTTCACTGCCCAGAAGTGGTCAAATGACCTTGCATTGAACAAACCCATTAAAAAAAGAAAGATCTTTTTAGAACAGACCAAATTGGTAGTAATACATGAAAGATAGACTGAGGAAACTCCATTTTTACTGCCACTTTAAAAGTGCATCTTGAATGAATGACCGCACTTCCTAATGATGTTTTTCCCTCTGGCTCTGTTCCAGGCTTCAGTTCACTCAGCGGACAACTCGTTAGATTTCGGCACCATGGGCTCCAAAGACAAACGCAGCATGACCTTTTCTGTCACCAACAGTAATCCAACCGAGGTGAGTGACGTAGGAGACGGGATAGTGCAGGGAAGGGCATTGCCCTCCTATAGAGCACATCCATCTGTCTTTGTTACTGTACGTGGCCATGCATGCTCGGTTGTTGTGTCATTGTGTTGGCATTTGAGGTTTTTATTCTATGCAGTACTACAGCTAAGTTTTTTTTAAAGCTGCAATTGAAGATTCAAGCAAAAAGATATGATTGCCCACCTATAGAGCACAACCATCTGTCATTGTTACTGTGGCCATGCTTGCCCGGTTATTGTATCATTGTGTAGCCATCTGAAGTTTTTATTTTATGCAGTACTGTACCTTATTACATCGATGAAGGTTAGACCTCCAGGTAATAAGAAAGGCCAAAAAGCAGTCACTCAAGCAACTGGATATGATTTTGGCAACGGTCAGACGTTTCAACGAGCATACACTAGTTTTCAAGTGTCACTGACGAGACCTAGTGGATGCTAGTTGAAACATCTTACCATTTCCAAAATCATATCCAGTTCCTTGAGTGACTGCTTTCTGGCATACTGTACCTAATTGTTTTAGGACGTTTTTTATAAGCTGCAATTGAAACTTGAAGCAAAAACATATGATTGCCCCCCCAATAGGGTACATCCATCTGTCATTTTTACTGTGGCCACGCTTGCCCGGTTGTTGTATCATTGTGTAGGCATTTGAGTTTTTTATTTTATACAGTACTGCATCTTAGTGTAACGTCGGCTTCATGTCGGCTTATCATGTATTCATTGATCATGTATTCATTGATACACTATCTATTGGAAAATAACACTCCCTTCTGCAGTGGAATGTCTCTGTAAGATTCAAGCAACATCATATGATTGCCCTCCTTTTTTCCCTCCATTTGTCATTGCTACAGTGGCCACGCTTGCCAGGTTATTGTATCTTTGTGTCAGCATTTGAGGGTTAGATTTCAAATGCAGCTTTGAATCTCAATGTGTTAGGAAGTTCTTTTGATAATAAAAATCAGCAACTTTGGTCATTCCTACGCCAAAAAGCAATTACTGGATATGATTTGGAAAATATCCAGTTGCTTGTGTAATTGTTCTTTGGGGTATCATATTACCTGGATGTCTAACCTTCATTGACGTATCTTTGGTCATTCCTGTTTTGCTCAGTAACTGAAATTGGCATTGGATATTTGGGTACACAAACAGGTGGCCTTCGGGCCTTGCACTGAGCCAACAGTTACTCAATAAAACAAAACTATGTCTGATTGTTCTGAAAATTATTTAAGTTTATAGATTTAGAGAACTCACAGAATGTTTTAGTGAAAAGTACACACTAGACATTGATGTATACCAATAGCAAGAACACAAAAGAAGTTAGAACATCATAAACTTTTGCCTACCAGTAGGAAATAGGTTTCATCAATAATATTCAAAATTTTATAGTTCAATGTTGAAACTTATTCAGCTGCTTGAGTTGTCTTTTTTGTAGTTGTAACGTTTATAGTGTTTATTATTTTCATTGGATGTCCAACCTTTGTCAATGAACTACCTTTAAGGTTATCATTACTTCACCCCTTGCTCTAGTTTCACAGATGTTGGTTTCTCCCCCAGGTTACGATAAACGCGATCAACACCACCCTGCCGATGCACGACACCAGGTTTGAGATACTGGGGGTGGAGGAAGGAAATGGGACGTACCTAACCATGGAGCATAGAGACCGACCACAAGTACCGGTACGTATATAGATATAGAATACAACACGGTGTATTCCGTATCATCCGAGGCACCAGCCCGACCGCGGGTAGGATCGCCTGAAGGCCGGAGGGTGATCCGACCCACGGCAGGGCTGGGACTGAGGGTGATGCGGAATACACCGTGTTGTATTTTATCTATGTCATACTCACCTGAGAAAACATATGTTTGGATATGAAATGCACCAGAAGTTGAGAAAATGTTGTGTCCTCGAACAAAAAATTGTAACCACAGCAATTCTAACGTCCGAATCCGGTATTCTAATTTTCAACTGTGACACACTCGGCCCGCTCGAAATAGTTCGATTTACTCGAAAGAAGCTCGTGTGATACAACTTCCAAGCCTGTGTGATGCAGAAAGTTATCACACGGTCCGGAACACCTGTATCAAATGTTTTCTCGCCCAGGTATGACATAAATAGATATAGTATACAACACGGGCAATCGTCAGAGGTAAGATCGAGCAAACTCAGATGCTCAAGTTTATTGCAAAGAAAAGAGCCAAAAAACGCGACATCGACTGGACTTCACGTCGACAACTTCGTCAAATCGAACAAAAGAATTGGACAAAGACTGAAGCAAAACAGTTGTTTCAGTTATTCGCCTGGAATATTCTTGGCCATCCGGGTAGTAGTTCACTTCTAATAAATTGTATGTTTGCTTCTGCTACCAAAGAAACTTGAAATGGTTAACTGATCGCTTTTAGGTGTTGGAATGGCTGTTCGAATGAGCACTCTAGAACCCATTCCTTAATTCTCTCATCAACTGATGTCATCACCAAAAGATTTCAATATAAATGTACAGTTCCCCAGACGGGTAGCAGAAGCAATCATAGGTGGAGCAAACTAGTAGCCAGATGGTACCCAAGCTAATCAGCAGGAGCCTTTCTATTAATTGCGTTTTCATTTGACAGAATAATTTTTTAAGACAGAGTTAATTATTAAAGGCAGGAAATGTAGGCTCCGAGCAGCTTTACTTTTTGGTCCTATCAAAATGTAGGCAGCTGCAAAAGCATTGTTATTGCAAATTAATTATTAATACTCATTAAGTCTGTTATTAGTTGTAACATGATGAAGGGTAAATGAAAGTGAGGGCTTATATTTTGAAGTTGACTTGGAACAGGGTGATAGAAATGTTGCTTCTTTAACAGGGAGAAGTTTTAAGGTAGAAGTGGGGCATGGCTGAGCAAATTCTCAAAATAAATTCATGGGGGCAATACTCTGGTGCAAAAGTTTTGAAATAATGAGAGTTGAATTAGTTATTGCCTGAACTGTTTTTCTGTAGTAACTGTTGCAGTTTTCAACACTGTATTTTGTTGTTGATACCTTTTGAAACAGCCTTACACATTTGCGGGCAATACTCTGGCATGGAAGTCTCTCTTGCACAGTGTGTATCTGCCATATTTAACCATTCACATGATGATATCCAAGCCAGTAACAGAAGAATTACATGTTGTTTTTTCCTGTAGTTTACGTTGAAGCCGCACCACTACTCAGTCTGGCTGGTGGAAGTTGTTGCACCGAAGGAGGAGGGAGTCTTCCAAGGCAGCTTTAACATCATCACAGATCATGAGGTAACATGGCAAGTTTCTTACTTCACCCTGTAAATTTGTTTACTTTTGCTGTGGTTTATTTCCCAATAGAAGGGAACATGCGTGTTTACTTTTTTTTCCATCATCACAGATCTTGAGGTAACTTAGAAAGTTTTTTACTTCATTCCAAGGGATTGTTTACTTTCACGATGGTTTTATTTCCCAATATGAGAGATGAGGAGGATTTTTTAATGTTTGATTCACAGTTGAAACATTTCATACAGAAGTCCAACAACGTATTCATAGTGTTATAGGTTATCAATCCATAGTGAAGACATCACCACCAAAATGAAAACCACCAAAATGAAACCACTATGAAAGTTTGGACTTTTCCGTTTTTTCTGACAAGAAGGGAAATTTCTTACGTCCGTCTAACTTCAATGCATCAAGTGATGCCTCCAAAATACAGTAAAATAATCAGCACCATGGACAAGGACCGCTTTATATGTGTCCTACTGTAACAGTTCTCTCATAGTCTCATCAGTACTCCGCAACTTAATGGTGTCGAAAACAACTTATTGGCAATTCAGAATTATCGACATTGACGTGAACAGAGTTTAATAATTCATGTCCACTTCCATCCTCATTACGACCTCGTTTGGAAAATTGCCAGGTCCAGAAGGGTCGGGATTTAGCATCTGCTAATAAAGATTCCTCAGGTTAAATATTTCATCTATGACGGGGACCGTTCCTGTAGTGATTGCACATGAGAAGATGCCTCTTTGTTATCTGTTACTGCGAACCGTTGCGGGGCCGGGACATTGATGTTGACACTTTCAATTTGGGAAGTCGTTCTTCAGATTTGCCTCCTTGTTTGGAGCACTTTATTTCGATTTCATACTTGATGTGAAGAACTTTGCAACTCAGAAAGAACTGAGTCAGCTTACAGATAGGTCTCATGTGGCAGAGACTGTCGTTCTCAGGTATAAGCCAATGCTGCAGGATTGATGAAAATTAATTTTTTACCATGGTCAATATCAACTGGTGAAGTGCTCAGATGAATTGAATGCACTTAAATTTCACTGTACCATCAATAAAGATATACCCTTGAAATTGATACAGGGATTCCAATTCTAAATTCTGTTTAAGTGCAAAGTGGCAAGTATTTGATGGGTCTAGCTTAAGGGTTGCCATGTGGAAATGGATAAAGGAAAGGGAGTACAGTTAAACCTGTAACAGAGTGACTGTCTTTGAACCTGTGAGAGTGGCTGCCTTTGAATTAGGACCACCTGGCCATTGTAGCCATTTTGTTGTTGTTGAGGCAACCATAAAGAGTCTAAACTGGCCATGTGTCAAATGTAGCCACTATGGGTAGGTTTGACTGTACTTGAGTGTGTCAATGATGGTTAGACACCCAGGTAATAAGATACGCCAAAAAGCAGTTACTCAAGCAACTGGATATGATACGCCAGTGACACTGATGATAAAAGACACTGGATGGCTGTCTGAAACGTCTGACCGTTTTCACAATCATATCCAGTTGCTTGAGTAACTGCTTTTTGGTGTACTTGAGTAGTTTAAAGTAGACTACAAGGTATATTGTATACCTTTGTTTCATCTTATGAATTGTCCCTGTGTTTCAGACGTTGCAGATTCCCATGTCAGCCCGGGTGGCCCTGGGCAGCATCACCGCTAAAGAGATTAGATTTCCTGCTACATTTCCTGTAAGTAACCAACATGCATGAACTTTTGCAAAGCACACATTTTCATTTATAAAGATTATTACGCTATTCCCATACACAAAGCACGTACCAACAAGCTTTGGATCAGTCCTCTGATCCTCTTCAATTGGAATGACCCAAAGCCTATATGCATGTCACATGATCCGAACAAAAGTCAGCTACAGATCAGAGGGATTTTGGTAAGCTTTTTACATGGTGTACGGATAGACTTGTTTTGTAGCATTTCTGAACCTTTTCAAGTTGAAATGAACCCAAGCCAACATGTATGTCACATGATCCAATCAAAAGTGTAATGTCTGCAATAAATCAGAGGGATTTTAGTTTACTAAGCTCTTTGCATGGAAGTAGCATTTAAATCTTTGTAATGTCAATGACAGTCACATTTTAATCTTTCCATGTAGGACTTAATTTGTAGGTCATTATTCATTTATCTATGACATTTCATTTTATAACAAGCTTGCTGATAAATCGGAAACATTGGTTATGCCTGGGCTGTGATACACAGACATGCAAAAAGAGACACAAATATGGCTGATAGTGCTTCTTGCCATAAAAGTATAAGACCTTCTTGATCAATAATAACTTAAGGCCACACCAACTCAATTTGTTGGTTCAAAAGATGAAAGAATATGCTTAACTGGAAAACATCATGACAACAAAGCCCAAGGACCTGGTGTATGCCTTGGAGCACTCAAGTTTATGGAGCACTCAGGTTCATGGTTGATTCAAGTTTTCCTCCCTGCTTGTTGCATTTATGATATCCGCTTGCTATACATTATATTTTCACTTTAAAAATCCGTGAACCAGCAAATTTAATTGGTGTGGCCTTAACACCACATTTAAACATAAAAGTATTTCAACCTTCAGGAAGATTTAGGTTAATAAATCCCACTTTCTGTAACATTGTTGACATTGTTTTTCAGGGAAAGGTTGCCCACAAGTCCATATTTGTTCAGAGCTCCTTCTCGTATAAAACCAAAGTGGACTCCTTAGTTCCAGTTTCACCTGCAGATGATCGCTTCTACTTCAAAAAGAAGGACTCCATTAAAACAGAGGTGGAACCCAATAAAAAGACAAAGGTAAGGGTGAAGGGTGGTACAGTTGCTCCAATGGCAAGAATGCTATTGATTTATCATTATTTATCGATTAGATGTTATACATAATGTAGTTGGAGAAAGTTGTTCCAATAATGTTAGGAAAGTTTTTCTGATGTTAGCATCCTCGTTCTGCTAAAGTATATATACTGGTAGATAGTTCTGCACTTTTGGTTACATGAGTACATGACTGCAACAGGAAGGCAGTTTCACAAACATAATAGTGTAAATGCATTTCGAGGGGATTTGATTTCGCACTGGTTTTGAGCTGATGGCAAAGCAGCCTCATGAAAACGGCGAACACAAAACCACGTGAACATTTCTGCATTTGTAATACTTAAAATGCATGTCCTTCTCCACTTTTCTGCAAATGTCAATGTCAATGATGTGACCAATTTTTTTATCTTCTTTCTTGCAGATTGGCACTCTGTTCTTTGACCCAAGGCTGGAGTGTTTGGATGACTGTTATGTTGGATTGCCAACTTCTACAGCAGGTGGGTTTAGTTTTGGTTACTGCATGGGGCAATGGGCTCGTTGTCATTTAGATGTCGAAATGCTGTCGCCTGACTTTACGGCTTGATATGGAGAAAATTATAGACAACATCACTGGTTCCTTCATTTTTCCATAACCCCTGTAATGTTTCACAAAAGATGCACAACAACATTCGTATTGGTTGATGGCTTAGACGGTTATTATAGCCACGGATCGGATTTCACACCCTAAAAAAAGACGGTTATTATAGCCACGGATCGGATTTCACACCCTAAAAAATGGCTGTCGCCTGAGACGAAACGAAGAATTCAAATAGTAGCCAAAAATGTAACAATTCAGTTCCCAGAATAATTGTTCGGCAGGTGAAACCAGCTACCCAGGCCCTCTGCCCGATCACGTCAGATCGCTCCTGTCACTGATCTTGGAGGCTGTGTGAGGTGGTTTATGCCTGTCGCCAGATTCTGTAACAAACGTTACCACCATGCGTACGATGGTTGCCACGGTTTTATTATCCACGTATAAGACTAGAAATGACCGTTTTCGTGACGCTGCACAGTTTTTCTGGCTTCTTAAAGAAACAAGAAAGGGTTGTTGACTGTTATTTGTATCCAACCTTGCTTAACAGAATGTTGTACAGAAATGACTGTAACAAACGTTACCATTGTTCGATGCTATCTAAGCTTTCTCTTTGACTTGGTGTAAACAAGGTATCCACTTTTCAAATGTCCCTTGGGACATCCACGTATACCTAAATGATGTCGTCAATAAGGTAAGTCCTATAGAAGAAAACAGGGTAAAGTTTACTATTGTAACAAACGTTACCGGTAACGTTTGTTACCTGCCCTGTAATGTATTACCAATGGGACCGAAAATAATAAGTTGCCATTTTTTGGCTATGGTTAAAAGAGGAATTTTCCTAAACAACCAGGTAGTTTTCACTGAAAATAAAGCCGATTTATTTTTCGACCGAAAAAAGGCCATTTTCGACATTTCAATGAGAACGAGTGAATGAAGTCTTGCCATCAAGTTTAGTAGTAAGTAGTAATATCCAGTATTTGATTATACTGCTGCTGGGTTGTCTGACTAGTTAGGCTGCACACTTTGCAGGGATTTAGCTTTAGAGTAGAATATATTCAGGGTGGTTTCTAATCAAGGTTTAAACGAGGTGGTAACCAGGCAAAAGACGGAACAAGCAAGATTAGGAACTCAAGCTACTTATAGAGGACATAGAGCTTCAGGTCAACAAGCTTCTCTCTGTCATGCTCAACAGGGATTCGTGGCCACTTCCGTGTCACCTCTTAGAGGATGAACTGAACTCAACTTAGTTTTCAGTGAATAGGTTAGGTGCAGCGACAACAACGAACATCAAACCACTGCAAAAAATATCAACATTTACAGTATTTCTGTTTACAGATTTTGTGAAGAAGATACATTGTCTGAAAAGACTACAGCTAATACTATTATGTGGATCATATCATAGTCATCCACTGTCTTATCATATCTTAATATGTGTTATGATATATAACCAATAGCACAATAAATAACGGCCCCTGTCCATGGTACTGATTACATTACTGTGCTGCGAGATTGTAATTCGTGTAAGGATAAGGTCCATATAAAGATTCTGCATGATATACATTTTTGTACATAATGAATAACATGCTTATAGCTTGTACAAGTACCAACCAGTGTGTTCCTTAATTCTATCCCATGATAGAACTAGGAACAGCCATTTTTGAACGTTTCTGTGTTATCAACCCAGAATCAATTTCAGCTTTCTTTTCAAGCTATGATGATAACTGTGATGACAGAATGGAAAGTGTTATCATTGAATAGATAGATATAGATAATCTGGAACAAAGAATGGAGTAATTGTTTGGTGCTGGCTTATTATGCCGAAGGGCAGTCATTCAAGATATTTAAGATACAGATATGCAGTTGATTTATATAATGTTACTTATATTCTGAGAAAGCTGGTAGGTTACACCATAAGGATGTATACATTATACACATACGTAGACAGTATGTATCCTCACACATAGTTTTAGTCTCACTAACAAACTTATCTTCTGTTTCAGATGGGCACCAATGGCTATCAAGTCTGACTCTAGACAAGGAAGCGGGCGACATAGACTCTCAGCTATATCAGAACTTTCTCACAAAGTGGACCGATCTTAAAACGTCAGGCCAAACAAGGTAAAGCTTAGTCATACATGTACATAGACTCTCATTTATATCAGAACTTTCTCACAAAGTTGACTGATCTTAAAACGAAAACGTCAGGCCAAACAACTGGGAGTAAAGCTTAGTTATACTTGCAATCTCTGTGTCATCTTTTTTAAAATTAATGTCTTCAAACCACAAACTTGTGCAGAAAATGGCTTGCATGTCACTGAATTATACAGTTGTTACAGTGTTACAGTGAGTTATTTAAAATAATGAGCAATTACACAACAGATTATTACCATTTACTGCTGTCATAATATTAGCAAACATAGAACATTCACCTAGTGTATTTTTGGATGACATATAGCAGGATATCTTTGTGGACTTTGCTTTGAAGATTGAAAGATTCCAGCTAGAAAACTATGGATCTTGTGCATCAGAATGCATATCTCATGCAGAAATCCCTGTGATGTGGCAAACATAGCATCATTGGGTTATGGCGTTCACCACTTATATTGATTGTTGTTTGTTTGTTTATTTTAGTCCGAATGTGACCCTGCACATCAGCACGTCCCTAGTGAAGGGTCCCCTGACCACGGCAAGTGTACAGCTCCAATTCCCAACCCTCGTTACCGACCAGAACCTCGACTTCCCTCTCACACATGTAGGCGGCAAGTCGGTAAGTTCTTCATTCCTTCTTCTTCTTCTTCTAGTAGGCCTTTGGGTTAGACCATTGACAAACGGTGCAATGGCCAAGTGAGTAGAGTGTTTGACTTGCATTTAGTATTTTGTGAGTTTGAGCTCAGTTGACTTATACCGAAATTGGTCCTCACTGCTTTTTCTGCTTAGTATTCAGCATTAGGAAAGAGTATTGTAGTATTGTATTGTATACACACCGCGTGACCAGTGGACTAGCCACCTGCTGTAGTGATTGCACAAAGCTGTGTGGCTCAAGGGCTATTGAAACATCAGGAACTGGTCAATTCAAGGTCCATGAGTACTCTCCAAGCAGATAAAGGGTGGAAAAACATCGTGTTTTTTGACTGCACGGTTTCTCTGACAGTTGCTTTGTGAGTAGGGAGACTGACTAGCCTACTTATCTATAGACCGTACCTTTGGAGGGAATACTAAGAATAAGCTTCAAGTAGATGATGGGATGGAAGATCATGATATTTTCTAACTGCCTGTCATATCTGCCAGCCATCTGATGCTGCTTGCTGATTAGGTCTGTTGATGATTGTTGTTTTTGTTGTTGTTTTCCAGACGAGAAGGCTAACGATACAGAACCCAGCAGACGTTCCTATCCTGGTGCAACTGGTCCCCCTGGCACTCTACCCCAATGCCTCGTCTGTCCTGGAGTACATACACCACTCGTAAGTACAGCTTGGTTAGTTTCTCATGACCAGTAAACTGTCTTTGGGCCGAACACATCAGTTTTGTACAGTAAGTTAGACTGAACTGCAAGGTTTGATCCACTCACACTGCAACGCCTTGTCTGTCCTAGAGTACATCCACAACTTGTAAGTACAGGACTGGAAATTCATTATTGTGACACTGGTGCTCCAGTAATCGAAAAAATTTTCGTGAACTGGAAAACAATTGGATGCGCAGTAGTATCCATTATTTGAATATACTGTTGCTGGGTTCGCTGAAAAGGGTAGGCAGCAGTTGGATAGTCCTCACACCGCGCTTCTATGTGGGTCTTTCTGCAGCACAGAATAAAGTAGAATATCGGCAACCTCTCTTCAGAGCTTGAATCTGAAATCCTAAAGCTTGCTTTAAAACCTAAACAAGTAATACATCAATTTCAAGAATATTATTGTACAGTTACTGTAGTACTTTACGTACATGTATATAACCTCAATATCTAGCTATGCTGGTGCACCCGCACGTCAAAAAGTAGGTGGACAGCTCGAAAAATCTGGATACACAAAATGTACTCAGTATATCCAGTTCCAAACCATCCACCGCTCGTCATTCCAGCTGTTAGATAATGATGGATATTGAATAAAGCAGAATGTCTTTAAAACTCTTTTCAAAACCTTACAGCCTCTGTTTAGAGCTTAAATCTGAAGTCCTAAAGCTTACTTTAAAACTTGAACAAGTAATACAACAAAGGTTTCAGTATTCTTTTCTGACACTTAGATGTCAAGAATATACAAAATATTAGTGTGCGGTAGTACCTTTACAAACATGTGACCTCCACAACTATCTAGCTGCACTGGTGCACCCAGTTATCCAAAAGTACAATGTAGGTGGACAGCTAGAAAGATTTGGACATGTACCCAGTATATCCAGTCCTGAAACCATCCACCAGTCGTCAGTACAGCCGATAGTTAGATAATGATGGACGACATCCTGACATTGACCTATGAAGTCCCATCTGGGTAATTTAGACCACAAAGCGGAGATAATGAACTTGGGAACGACGCACACCTGGCTTAAGCGCAGGCAGATTACATGGGGGCGCACAGTGTCATTGGTTTGAGTGATTGTTGCGGAATTGGAAGTTGTGATCATTGAAAGCTGTAAGGGCATTCTTCATTAAGTCGGTGTCACCCTATCAATTACCTTTGGCAGAATTTGTTGATCGCTGATCATCTACATGTACTACTGTTGTAATGCCTCCTGGTGATCCTGTTGAAAACTGCAGCTAAAGTAGTCTGTTACATGTATGTATGTATGAATGAACAAATATGATTTAACAACCTCACTCTTTTTTTTACAGCATTGATCCCCACAACAAGATATTTGAATTGACGGCCGACAGTGACATCTTTTATATCCTGGACACAGAAAACAAAAACGTAAGTTATCACCTGCATGTTTCAAAGGTCTTTAACCCTAGTAAAGTGCAGTTCGTCTCAGAACATCAATGCATATCAACATATATGGAGGCAAAGTATGATGATTTTTCAATTGCTGAGTGGGTAACATGGCTGTACCACAGCATTTTAGCCAAGCATACAAAGTCACCCCCACTCCTATGTATACGTTCTATTATGTTCAGAGGTCTGATTCTTCATGCCCACCCATGCATATGCAGGACCGAAGCCATAGTGGCCAAAAGACAAGTGCAAGACGTGAAAGACTCTACCACATCTCAAGCCTATCCAAGTAAAGTAAAATCAAGACGTAACTCACAAGATTCACAGAATTCGGCCCTTTGACATTTACGCTAACGTTTGTTGGTATCCCCACACCTAGGTGTCTACATCTAGAAGCATAGCCACGCAGAGGTCCATGGTGGAAAGCAAGCTCGGTGTTCGTCCCAACAGAACGGTCGTGACGACGTCCATAGCGCCAGGGGCGGAGTTCTCTGTCCATGTGGGATTCACACCGAAAAGCTCTGAGGCACAAGTTCTGACGGCTATATTTATCAGGTGGGGAGCATTGGCGTTTATGCTGTCTATATCAGTTGAAGAGTTGAGGCTGTAAGCTTTGCAGTTGTGCACATGCAAGTGCCATAATTTTGGGCTAGCCCACCTGTAGTGTTGTGTGTTCAATTATAACTGCTTTGTAGAGAAAGCAGTATGTACATGTACATAAAGTCTAGTATGACCAGGGTTTGAGCTCACAAGCAAGTGAGGAAAGATGTTTACTGTTTACTGTAAAAGTGCCTTTCTGGAGGACACAGTATCTGGCCAGAAATGCTAGGATTCAAACTTGTGACCACTTCATCTTGTGTCCTCTAGCCAAGGAATGCAGCCATTCAATTCCACTGATGAGATACATGGATGTGTTTCCTCAGGAAATTAACTTGATGATCCAGCATGATAACTTTCTTTCTTTTATTCATCAAATCAACAGAGTTACAGTACACTTTGAATGCCATTGATTTTACAACATGGAGTAAAGACACAATACATAATAACTAGACACAGTAGGCAAGACATGAACAGTGCATAAAAAAAACACACTTAAAAACACTTTATAAACACTTAAACTTTAAAACACTTTAAGAAACACTTTAAAAGCATGATTATGTGTTTCCTCAGGAACAACCTGACGATCCTGGATGCTGTGATCGCCTCGGGTCAGGGTGCGCGGGAAGAGTTCCGTCTGGGCAACAGGAAACCCGGCAAGGGCACCAAGCTCAAGTTCGACCTGAAGGAGGAGCATCTGGCAGACTGTAACAGTGAGTCATCCACTTGTTGTTGGTTTGTCTGTCCTCTATGTTTTGCAGGGCTGGAAAGCAAAGTTCTTTGTACAAGTGTTTACGCCTAGCTAAAGTTTTGGCCTTCCTCAGGGTAATACTGACTGGGTTCTACCTTGTACTGCAGCTAGTTGTCACTGCTGCAGTATGAGGATGTAGCTTATAAACACAGGAGATAAACTACGTCATATATGAGACAGCATCGTTCACGCTTTTGCAGCAACACCTAGCTATAATGCAAAGTAGAGCAAATGAGTGTTGCAATGAGGAAGGTGACAGTAAAATAACAAAACAAAGCATGATCAAAGAGACCAACTATTTCTTAGTATTCATTTTGCTAACTAAAAGGGCTTATTAGAAGAGATACCAGTGTCCTTTCTCTGTGCATGCCCCCATTTGCTGCAGATATTTGGCACCAGACAAAAGATCAAACAAAAAGCCTACAGTAGCCTGGTTAGACCCCACCTTGAATATGCCTGTGCAGCTTGGGATCCTTACCACAAAGACCACATTGCCAAACTCGAGGCGGTCCAAAACAGAGCAGCCAGATTTGTTTCAAACGTCCCGAACTGTCCAAATTCTCAGACAAGCGTTTCTAAACTAGTTTCAGACCTGGGTTGGGATACACTCAAAAACAAAAGAACAGCAAACAGACTTACCATCCTCCAGAAATCTAGATATGACCTCCTAGCCCTACCGGTCGATCATTACTTGCAACTGAACCCTAGGCAATCCCGACACAATCATCCAAATTCATATAAACCCATTAAGACTAATAAAGACTGCCTCAAATATTCATTTTTCCCAAGAACTGCCACTGATTGGAATACTTTACCATACTCTACCACACTTCAAGCTAACCCCACTAAGTTTAAGGAAGAGGCATTACAACATCTAAGGAACAGCCAATAACACAACAGCACTACGCCCTGGGTGGTTTGCCCCAACAAACTAGGGGTGTTGCCCAGTATCAGAACAAGAACAAGAACCAGAATTCTACTCTAATGCATTGGTCCATTTTTTTCAATTACAGGAACTCTAAAAGCAAGGGTCCCCAACTTCACGGTCAGGAAAACGTTTATGGCGAAGAACGCGGGTCAGCTGCCCATCCAAGTGACTCAGATGGAGATTAACGGACAGCTGTGTCAGGGTTACGGGTTCAGGGTCCTGAACTGCGAACCTTTTACCATCAGCCCGAATGAAACGCACAGAGTGGACATCGCGTAAGTACTGCTCAGTAGCGCCACCTGGCAGGCTTGTTTGGGACTGCATCTCATAAGACAAGATTGGTGTTTAATTGCCAGGCTTGTAATATATCTAGACTCTTATACAATGTCATGTATTTACTTGATTGTGTGACATGTGACAATAAGATTGCATTTTTTTAAATTCTTTTTCAAACTCATGGTGTAGAACTTTTTGAATCTACAATACAATGTTTGGTTATGCAGATGAATTGATGTGAAGTGATTTTAAACTTGTAAAAAAGATTTTTCTCCCAGTGTCAATTGTAGAATGTTGGTAACTTCAAATTTGAGAAGCCACTTTCCCAATTTCAAAGGAATCATGCATGTTGCAAAGGCTCCAAGTTTACATGCTGTTTCAATGAGCATAATTCTTTCTATACATTATTCCACCTTCATTACTATGATCAGCATCTAGTTAAAGAGATTTTGCTATGAATTTAAAAGTATTTATTCATTCCAGTGTCTAGGGAGTTATGAAGTGACCAATTTTCTGTATATTCTTTCCTCGACAGTTTTACACCAGACTTCACGCTCGCTCAGGTACAGAGGGAGTTGTGGATAACAACGGCACGTGAGCAGGTCCTGAAGTACACTCTCCTAGCCAAGGTCCCCCACAACAAGCTCGGCCCCTGCGCCGCCGCCATGCCCCGACCCCCCTGGGAGCACATGCTGTACGTTTCCTGCGCATTCCTCATGACTGTCTTATTTATTGGAGTCCTCATGGCAGCTTACCTGGAATCAGAACGCATCACCGAGCCATTGAACAGAAGAAACCTGAGCAACGACTTGCAACAACACCAGCAACAGCAGAATTTACATCCGCCGGACAAGTTAAACCCTTTCGACTTGAGGAGAGATGTGGATAGAGGAAAATCCTTACATCACGATGTTATGGACGGTACCCACGATCAGAATGGTAGCACGGTAAAACGTAAAAAAGACCCCTCCCCACCGAGTGGGGGAGGGTCTGTAACACCGACACTGCTGAACAACAGAGTAGTGACCAGCCAAGCAGTAAACAACGGCAAGACCAACATTACTGTCGTCAGTGAGAAGAAATTCTTACCCGACAAAATAAAACACAACAACCTAGGCAACCACGGCCAAGCGTCGTTTGTCGACAACATGCACGAAGACCCCAACAGCAAACGCACCCGGCCCTCGAAACAACGCAACCTCGAGGACTGGGAAACACTCGACACCATGGAAAACTGTAAATCTGAAGACAGATTCGATGAAGTAGAACTCCCGCCAAAAGCAAATAAGGATGGAAAAGGTCGAAGGTCATCAGAGCCGCTAACCTCTTTGCAGGAAGACCTTAGTTTGGAGGCAACGCAAGAATCGCCAAATTCTTCCTCGCCACAAAGACGTAAGTTTTCTTTCTTTTACTAGGTCTTCTATCTGAAGGTCCACCCTGGTGTGCTGTAGACGAAATACAAGCCACGTCTCAAGCATAACAAGCTACTTTTTACCTTAACCAATATGTAGACCCAGGTAGCTTAAGATAAATTTAAGGTAATGAAATACAGGATACTCCTATACTAGTTCTATCCCTGTGAGACTTAGTGCTCCAGTAGACGAGAGGGTGGAGAAGGAATTGCACACCCCTCCTTCACCATAAAAAGTCATGTCCAGGTCAGGCAAACAGGTAAATGCCTGTCTGCCTGCTCATCTGTCGAATCGACAGGAGAACCATTAAAAAAAACAACTCCAATACTACTACTGAGCTAGGTACATTGTGTTGTCTAAGGTTTATGTTGCATTCTTCAAAATAGGAAAAGCCCCTCCCCCAGGCAATCCCTGAAGCAGTAGTTGTACTTTTTACTTGTCCATAACTCGAGTTTTGTAGACACATACCTTTTATAGTTTGTTTGTTGTTTTGGTGATAAATGGATGCTTTTTTGCAGGAGGGGGAAAAGTAAAGCCAAAGAGAAAGTTGAAGACAGCGCTAAGAAGAGAAGAGAAAGAGCGCCGAGCGCGGGAAAGAAAGGAGGCCATGAAGGAACCGATCCCCGACGACGCCTCGTCGACAACGACGGAAAACTCCAACCCAGATCTGGAGTCCATTGACAAGGACAGCAAAGATGTAAGGAAAATGTTCATTTATCCACCTATTCATCGATTCATTTTCTTTCATTCATTCATTCACTCCAGTTGTCTTTGTTTTACAACTTCTGAAAATAAAGTGGGAGGAGAGTAACTTTCAAAAAGAAAGTTTGAGAAAACTGCAACTATCCATACTCATTGATGGTACTGTATCTGAATGTTCGGTGTATGCGAACTAATTTTGATACTAAGTGATCCCTAATTCTCACAAGTTGCTATCCAGATCTAGGGGTTTGTTTTATCACAGAAATAAAACAGTGACATTGTCACAGTAGCCCATATGTTAAACACATGAACTCCCAGTCACACGTTGTCATACCATGTGCATGTTTTAAAAATACATGTATTTTAAAAAATGTTTCTGGTATTGTAATATGTATAATTTTTTTAGCCATGTTGATAAATCTTTTTTCAGACTTCTAGCGTTCTCTCAGACCTTTCGGACCAACTAGAGCCCTTCGGTCCCCCGGACCACGGGAAGGATAAACCAAAAACCAAGTCCAAGAAGGAGCCCCTGACAATGGATCCCGAGGACTTCAAGCCGTTCGAGAAGGCTCGATCAAAATCACGCCGGTCGGACAAGGAGAATCTTTACGGCAATGTCATGCGGCCGAGGTAGGTATACTAATTACACAAAAGTGTTTTCCCAAGGCCACTCTAACTCAACTTGTTATTTATTAGGGGTGGGTACCAGTAGGTGCCAGTACGGTGTACTGGTACAAAAACGTGTTTCTTGTTAGCCCGGTCCAGAAAAACCTGACATGAAAAACATGTGGACCGAATGTTGGACCAATTCGAAAATAAACAGATTATACCTGCAGGCATTCACACGTTTTGGGGCTTACAGATCCAAGAAAATAAGAAGAGCGAAGTAGAGGAGAGCTGATAGTCATTTTTACCAAGCTTCTACAGTCAAACCTAGTCTAAAACAGAGGCAGTTAGTGTTGTATACATGACTCGGATAGGAATTTAAAACATCAATGGACGTCAGAATCTGACGTCCATTGATGTTTTAAACTCTTATCCGAGTCATGTACACAACACTGGGTCAGATACTCCACCAAACGGAAGTCTTTGTAGCAAAATGGACCATTGGTTTGAGTATCGCCCATTAACAATTTTTAACAGACTATTAGGTCCAGGTTCAGGTCCAAACTTGGCCCCACGGTTGTCTGTTTGCAGCTGGTTAGGATAGGATAAAGGTTGTGGACAGATTTTCAGAACATTTGGTGCTGTCTGTGGTGCTGAATTCCTTGGCGATATTTATGTGCATCTTTTATATTCCAGCTCCTCGGAAATGTCAGGATTGTTACTAGATTTTACAGAAGAGGGTATAGCACAAGCAGCAGAGAGGCGAAGACGGTATAAATGAAAAAAAAAAAAACATTCATTAATGTGGTGTATAATCTAAGGGTACAAATTGCTTCCCCATTGGGTCATTTCAGCTGAAAGAAGTAGTGGTTTGGTGGTTTGGTTAAGGAGGTTCCCTATCTACATTCACATATGTGGTATATAAGGTGCTGTGAGGACAATATCTTGATATCCCAAGTGGAAGTAAGCTTAAGGTGACTGCCGGGCAAAGAATTCTGTACCTTTCAGGACAGCAGAATGAAAAGGAACAAGTGGATGGTGTTGCTAACATTTCTATGCTTAGTCTATTGCAGTGGGTTAAAGCATCTCTTCTACAGAATGCAGTAAACAGCGTTCAACACTTTTAAATGATAGCGATTTCAACCTCTTTCCAGCAATATTTGTTAATGTTGTTCATTTGGAAGACTGAGATTTTGTCCCTTTCCCTACAGTACTTTGGAACTCCCGTACACGACGGCGCTGGAAGCGAGCGAGAGACAGGCCAAAGGGCTGACGTCTCCTCACTCCATCGCAGCCAGTGTGGCCAAGAGAGCGCTGAAGAAGAACAGGAAAGGCAGAGGTATAGTGATTTTTTTATTATTTTTTCAGCTTATCATGAGGTACTGGGGACAGTCGTACAAACTCAGTTATCTATCATCTTAGATGAACAGTGATTTTTACCGTGTCAATTTATCGGCCTCTCATTAAGTCTTCTTGATAAATTGACTTAAAAGTAACTTTTTAAATCGTCGTTGTGATACCCTTCTATTGCACTTGTTACTTATCAATATCCAAACCTGTGAATTTGTAAGTTGAAGCTTTTAGCACAAGTTAACATTCCCATGTTCTTCTCTATCTTTTCCTGTCCAGATGAGAAGAGTGACACCAGTAGTGAGGGTGGAAAGGACTCCCCTCCCCCTCTGTGGGACCTCCCAAAATCAGGCTCCGCTAGTGGTAAGCACAGTGTTTTAAGTCTTTGGTTCAGACAATCCTATAGTTTTATACTATGTTAGAAACTCGTGTCATGAATTTACAGAGGAGATTGTACAGTTAAACACAAAAAATGCAAAAATAGAACCACATTTAAGTTTGAATTGCCTAGTACAATGTACAACTAAAGTTGGACACTGTTTTATATTGATAACGACTATCTTGTACATTTTTTATGTTAGAGTTATTATTAGCCCAGGAGGAGATGATCTGACCTACATATGAAAGATATGAATGAACTAGCAAAAACTGTAGGGAGACAGGAATGAGAATTTAGTCAGTTTGTAATGTATATGACTCGTAAAATCTCCTTCTATAAATTTTTCTCGTTCTAAGCCTGTTCTCTTGTCTTTGTTCCCCAGAAGACAGCTTGCACCAGCTCTCCCTGCAGACCCGACAGGCAGGACATCTCCTCCGTGATGAGATCCTCTCCTCCGGCAGTCTGTCCCCCTCATCCCCCACCCCCCTCACAGGAAACGCCCCCCAGGTAAGTTTGTTTGTTTGTTTGTTTGTTTGTACCTCTCCTATGGCAGTCTGTCCCTCTCCTCACCAACTCCCCTCACAGGAAATGCCCCCCAGGTAAGTTTGTTTGTTTGTTTGTTCCACTCCTCCGGCAGTCTGTCCCCCTCCTCACCAACACCCCTCACAGGGAATGCCCCTCAGGTAAGTTTGTTTGTTTGTTTGTTTGTTTGTTCCTCTCCTCCGGCAGTCTGTCCCTCTCCTCACCAACCCCCCTCACAGGGAACGCCCCTCAGGTAAGTTTGTTTGTTTGTTTGTTTGTTTGTTTGTTTGTTTCCCACCCGTGGGTCACTGGAAACGCCCCCCAGGTAAGTTTGTTTGTTTCTCTCCTCCAGCAGTCTGTCCCCGTCCTCACCAACACCCCTCACCGGAAACGCCCCTCAGGTTAGTTTGTTTGTTTGTTTGTTTGTTTGTTCCTCTCCTCCGGCAGTCTGTCCCCCTCCTCACCAACACCCCTCACAGGGAACGCCCCCCAGGTGAATTTGTTTTACATAACTGACAAACTGCCTTTAGGTGTGACACACCAGTTTTGTATAGTCAGCAAAAAACATTGTTTAGTAACTCTCCCAAGTAGAGCTATTTCGTGAAACCAAGCAAAATGTCAGCAGGAAGTAAACATGAAAAGATCTTTCATTTTGTTTCCTTCTTTAAGCAGAATTGATGAATAATCACTTTGGGTCTGATACAAGTTAGTTACAGTACGTTTAGGCTGCGTTACACCGGATTATTAGGTTAGATATCATCATCATCATCATCTTTGCCGCATGATTTTTAGCTGAGTTGTGTAAGGAAAAAGATATGAAGTGCCTTTCCCAAGGGCACAACATTGGTGCCTGCTTGGGATTCGAACCCAGAACCTTTAGATTCTAAGTCAAAAACCCTAAAAGTAACCACAAACCCACTCTGTCGCTGTAGGTCGCCAGCCGACTGACCGGCAGCAGCTATAGCAGTGTGGTCAGCGGCGCCAACAAGCGGAAGACGGTTTCCAAGACCCTGTCGGCACCGATGGACCCCCTGGCTTCTGCCTTCACCCCGGCTAGCACGTCTCAGAAGAACCCAGGTAGGGTGTCACATGTGCACAATGTAGATGTATTGATAAGGAATATCATACATGATACTGTAAATGCATTTAAGTTCGTGGGGATTTAATTTCGCGGTAGCGGGAAAATGGACTTTTCGCGGTGGTTTTAATTTCGCGGTAGCACCATGCACTGCAGTCTCTAACTGTTATGGAAAAATGTTCGTGGTGAAGCAGCCACCGCGAAAACCGCGAACATTAATCCATCATGAACATTTCTGCATTTATAGTACTAGTAGTTGCTGCCTAGCTCTCTGCATGTATTGTGTTGTTAAACATACAAACATGTGGTAGCATTGTACAAAGAAGTTGTACGATTGTATCTTACATGTAGAGTCAATTAAGCCCTCTTCATCTTCATCGATACTGGTGATTTTAACTAAGGAAAGGCATAGTTCAAGCACTCGATCTTTATTCTTCGACGTAACTTGGGTAACTTGGGTACCATCCTCTGTATTAACAGAGATGGGATCAATCATCTTCTACTGTCACAGAAAAAGAAGTTTAACCTAATACAATACAGTTTAGTGTTAGACTTTAGACTACAGTAGTTGCTTACTATATACTGTTTACCATTGTCTGTGTTTAATTTTTTGTCACCTGCAATTAGCTCACAGGCAAGAACTTGCAATTAACGGATAGCTTACTCAGTGGTTATCAAGCAAGAAGACCAGTGGTTACCACGGAGGATGGTAGCATTAGAAGATACATTTTGTAAGCCTTTATGTAAGCTAAGCTGTATCCAGACTGAAGTTTTCCTCTCTGTTCCAGGAGTGATTGGCTCCAAGACGATGCCCCCCAAGTCCCTGTCGATGACGTCCCTGAAGCGGAACCCGTGGCGGCCGTCCGGCCCTGACAGTTCCAACACCAGTTCCGAGAGCAGCAGTCCAGGTGCATCCTGGGCCGGCGCTCCACAGCGACTCACCAGCGGGTTCACCAGCGAGGGCAATGTGCCGTCGGCATTCTTCAGCGATGGTAGGTGGCGCTTTTTGTTGCCTTTGCTAAGAAGGTTGTTAGTGTTTCCAGTGGTGTTCGTGAACAGCATATCTCGAGAATCCGTGGATAGATCATCTTTTTCATGTTTGATATGTTGGTAGATGTTTGCCAAATGAAGAAATGATCAGAATATGGTCCACCAGCAACATTCTATGGTACTGCCATTTTTTGTATCTCTTTTGTTTTGAACAAGCTATGGTCACGGCTTTTGGGTGGTAGTTAGCCCTTGGCAATATATCTTATATTGTGAACTATAAGCTGTGCTGCAGAATAAAAGATTGCATGTAGATCACAGTCATGCATACATGATACAGACACTCTCTGTTCAGGCAATGTCTAGATTTAAGGCTGTTGATAATTTCACATAGTTTCATAATTTGTGGATACTAGCAAAGTGCCTTACTACAACTGAAAAATGTCCCCCCGAAGAGTTTGGATATTCACACGTGCCCATGTTTGCTGTTCCAGTGTCTCCCTTCCCTCCCACCCCAACTGGAACTGAGTACAAGGGCGCTCCTGCATCGATGAAGGACTCCGCTGTCGGGTTTGAGCGCAGCATCAAGAGACCAAGGGAGGCTGGTGAGTGCGTGTATAGGGTAGACCGGTACTTACACAATTGCGATTCTTGTTTGTTTTGCAAATATAGCTTCATTTAAGCAGTAAGCTTCTGAGTGAGCTTAGACAAACAGGTATGATGTGAAACTAAGACAAAGTAGAGGCAGTGCAAAGAAGGATCTTATTCACAACTTAAGTGTATTCCAAACAAAGTAATAGGATATTGTGGGGTCAAAGTAAAGTATATTGTGGGGTTCTGTGGCGTAGGTGCAAGGTATTTGGTCCTGGGTTCAAATCCTTTGATATGCCACCATTCTTGTGCCCTTGGGAAAGGCACTTTACACTACTTCCCTCACTTCACTGCCTTGTACCACTGAAGTCAGGCTCCCATTTTATTATTATTGCCCCTGGGTGGAGATGAGGAAAGTTGTGTGTGAAGTGCCTTTCCCAATGACACAACGTTTTAGAATAGAAAGAATAGAATCTGTGTCCTCTCAATCTTCTCTATGCTAGCCTAGCCACACACGGCCTTTCAACACCACATACAATGATGAACTGTCTTGCTAACCTGCCATCTTGTCCACAGACCCCTTCTCCTCCAGCTGGGAAGGTGTCTTCAACCCTGCTGCTAATGTCAACAACCTGCTCGAGGAGGACCCCCAGCCAACCTTTGACCCCCAGGCGACCTTTCACCCCTTCGGAACCGTGGCGGGCACCAGTGCACTCTGGGATACCCCATCATTCTCTAGTGCAATGGGCGAGCAGCCGCCATGGTCCCGAGAGACCGGATCCCCACAAAGGCCATCACCGGTGAGAACTGTTTTCAAATTGTTTCTATTCTATTCATCTTTTTGTTTCACACAAGCAGTGAACAGTTTTGAAGTTACTCAGCAAGCTACATTGCATCATTGAATCGGATCATTTGATTGGATCAAATAACAGGAGCCATTTGACTCTTTAGCATCAACCTTGTCTTGACTTTCAAGGACTTATCAAGGCGGTTAAGCCTCCTTGGCCTTATTTTTGTTCTTACTGGACTATGTAAAATTTGTCATCACGTCAGTTAGAAATCAATTCATAGATTTTCTTAAAATGTCAGTTAGACAACATATCTTGCTGACCAGTCACTGATGAAAAGTAGTGGATACAACGTGAATTGCCCGGCCATTTTCAGATCTACCCAGTTGCATGAGTAACGATCTTCTCGCATAAATTAGATCAAGTTCAAATTATAACCTTTTTTTTTTTTAATAAACTTCTTCTTCCCAATGCACAGCTCCTGTCCACCAGTGCCCCAACAAGCATGTGGGATATCCCAGCATCCTCTGCGGAGGCGCTGTGGAGCATGCCCAGTACGACCTCCAGCGCCGGCCTGTTCCCCTCCATCTGGCCGCCGTCCCCGGACAACCTGCAAGGGGGAGCCGCTGCACACCCTGATGGAAACGGCCAGGAGAAGCAAGAGGTAGTGTGCATTCAGTATTTCTTGCAGTGATCTCATTTCGTGGTAGAACTAGACATTTTTTAAGCTTTTTATTGTCATAAGGTCAAGGTTGAAACAATTTTGTAGTACACTAGTAATACACTGGAAAGCATATGCCGTGTTAAGAGGGAGCTTACTGCATGTGAGAACAGCTATGAAGATGTACAACAGTCACAAGGCCAAATGTAAGAAACAAGTTATGGTATAATAAGGGCATTTCAAAACATAAGGGTTAGGTCACTCACACTCACTCATGGCCCGTAACCTCAGTGGTTGTAGGGCTCCACGACATCCATCAGCAGTGTTAGGTATAATGTGTGAAATAGTGGAAGATAAACTGTGGTAGAACATTAGTTTTTTAAAATTTTTTGTTAAACCCCTGCCTTTTCCCGTTCCCCAGGCCCAGTCAGCCGTGTCCCGCCTCGGATCCCTCTTCAGCAACAGCATCTGGGGGCCCTCCCTGGCCGGCGTGAACTCCGACCCCTGGGCACCTGCACCCAAGAAGGACGACAACTAGGGCAAAACCTCATCCCTGATTGGTTGAAGCAAATTTTACTGATCCCTGATTGGTTGAAGCAAATTTAACTGATGTCTGATTGGTTGAAGGAAACTTTGCTGGTCTCCAATTGGTTGAAAGAAATTCTCTGGTCCCTGATTGGTGGAAGCAAATTTTGCTGATCCCTGATTGGTGGAAGCAAGTTTTCCTTTTCTGATCTATATTTTTCATGTTTTTTGTCATGTTTCATCATTTGATACGGTGCAAAGAAGTAGTCACCTCATATTTGCTGCCTTTGTAAAACTTAAAAGTGCCGCCTTGATATTTCAATGCAGATGGACTGTTTGCATTCTGTGTTAGAGAATATGTAACAAAATTATCCTATGTCTTTTGAATTGAAATAAAATGTGTTATTCTTGAAACTTTGTTGACATTGAAGGACATGGACTTAAGGCTTCTTTACTATTGAACGATCTCTATAATGGTTATGATGTCCCTTAGCGACAACCAATCAGGGTGCAAGGTACTTCATTTTAGATGCTACACAGGAATCAGTGGTTAACTAGAAACTGAATGGCTCGTCTAAGTATCGTATACAAGTGCCACCTAGCATGTTTGTTAGGAAGTGCAGTTTCAGATAGCCAGGTGTAAAGTATTACATTGTACAAGTGATTACCACGGGGGTTATATAAAACCTCCTTGTGATTACTGCTAGTTTGTCAGAATAAGAATTTGCTTACCAATTGCTGGTCTCGTTGCCCTACGATGTGTGTC
>NC_049985.1:1858765-1863849 GCF_000003815.2 Branchiostoma floridae | reverse complement strand
GACATTTATGCTTGGAGTTTCTTCAAGTCCCTTGTTTGACTATGGTGAAATGTAGGCAAAAAAATTATGTTCTGCACATGATGAATATCCCCATCTTTACTTTCACAAATTTAAGGCAGACTTGGTAAGACTTTTGGGTCAGTTGTGTGAAGAATAATCAGACTTTATAAATACACAGTGAAATTGAAATGCATGCACCATCACATTTTGAGCAAAAAAGAGCAAAAACAAAAAAATACTCTGTCAATCCAAAGAAAAGAACTTAACTAAATATGACAGTCCATCCTAGACTGCATCCACGAATGACTCAAACTTGAACTTGAAGCTTTGTTATGCTACAGCCATTCTGATTATGGCTTGACATCTGTGCATCATACTTGCAAAAGTTGGAATGTCATCCATAGGAGTATCTTGATCTAAAGGGGTCTCTTGGATTATCATAACGGTAAGACTAGTACTATATGACCTTGTCTACGTTGGTCTATATACTATGGGGGTGTCGCCTTTTGTGTTGCCATGGCAACCGGAGTCAAGGGGCATCCTTCTGGTGTCTGCATCTGTCAGGAATGGCAGTTTGTCGCTTCACGGGTTCAAGAGCAAACAATTGATTCAATGATGTTTGGGGAGAACGTCGTCATACCAACGACGTGACAACAAGCGTTAAATTCTAGATGTGAATCCTGCCTTCAGGATTGATTGAATGGCAAATTAAGAGAGAACGCTCGAAAAATGGAAGTGTTTGTTCCCTATGGGAAGTAAACTATGGAGGAGGTGTTGGGGAGTGTTTCCCACCCACACAGCGGACTGTAGAGAGGTTTTTGCAGCTTTGACACTAAAATCCTACAGAGACTTGATTTCGCAGCTTTGTTACTCAATCTCGGAGTGCAACAGACATCTTTTTATGCTGCAACAACTTGCTTAAGTTGGTAACAACATCCATGGTTCCACAGTACAAGACTGCAGCTGTAAAAGTCATCATTGAAGCGAACAGAACAATTTGTTTCATCGGATGAAAAAATTTATAATCATCAAAGCAATGCCTTTATTGCGATGAACAAAAACTTGTGTATGAAACAGGCTAGAATTACTTTTGTTTTAAAAGAACAGCCTATATGCTGTGGTTGTTCCATTCCTTTGGTAACCGAACCTTGAAAGGAAAGGAGTTACCGTGTTCCTTTCTGCTCTAAACTGGAAACGTCTCAGAGAGAGTGATGGCTTGTCATTAAGCACATATCAAACATCTAGCAGTTGGTGTTGGAACTCAATGATGGTTGCAAGAAATTCTGGGTCTTGTAAGAGCTGAAAACTCGTTTTATGACTTTAAATCTGAAAGACTACTTCTTGTTGGTTTGGTGAAAGTGCTTGGTTATGAATTATTAAGAAAGATGTGTTTTAAGATGATCTCATGTAATGCGAAGGATCTTATTTTCTTATGTTGAAAGGTAAAACTTGTTCGGATCATTTTATGGCAAGACACGGCCACAATAAAATGCAAAAGGAAACCGCTTTGTGTTGTGTATTACTGGTTATGTGGAAGGGAGTGTTCAAAATATTTAAGATAGTCTGACTACAAACAGTACATAACAAGAGTTTGGAGACCTCATGCCTCCATGAAGTATGTAACGTTAGAGTTTTCATGGTTAAACTATTTCATCACAAGTTTGATATTCCTGCCATATATGGTACAAAGAAATAAGTACATGTAAGTGTTAACACTTCGAACCTCTTGTGGTGCAAACTTTCGGCCTATTACCGCACCCTTCTGCCAACTATGACCATAAATAAATAAACCATGATCAAATTACCAAAGGAAGCTGAAGTGGACAATGTCCTTCTATTTGCATGGAGAAGACGACCAACTGATATGAATTATGCAAGTGAGGACCTTATTTACATAACCAATCATAATCACACATAATACACCAGTTGTAAAGCCAGTTAAAACATGCATTGGCGAAGCACGTCACCGGAACGTACTGCGCCAGCGCAAACCCTGGTAGTTTGGGGCTTGGTTTGGTCAACGTTGCATAAAAATCCCGCTTGTTGCACAGTATATGTTAGAGACATGGTTTCGTGTAAAACGTACACGGAGTTTTACCCTTATATACGCACGTACTTTCTTAAATGCGGCCCTTAAGTAAACCGGGGGTTTAGCATGTCTATACTTTTCGCGCAGGCGCAGTACGTTCCGGTGACGTGCTCATTGGCGAAGGTATGTGTTCGTGGAACTCACTGACTGGACTGATTCACTAGAGTAGGGGGTGAAATCTTTGTATTATGTTAATTGTTCTGGCTGTAGCGCTGCTATCTTTCCTGCGCTGTGATTGGCGATGCCTATATTAGGCGAAGACCCAATCCCATATAAAGGCAGGATAGACTATTCACATGCAGTTTGACGGACTCCTCCCCACAGCCGGTTCGTCGACGCCATGGCTACGGAAACACAGATCCACAGAAAGACCGCCAGCAGGTTTTCGGGGTGTAGAAGAGAGACCGAGTATTTACCTCGTTTGCGTTTACAGGGAGTATAGAATTCGAATATTGCCCTTTTAGTGTCATGAAGATTTCGTATTTTATTTTGCTTTGTGAAACTGCGAGAAGTTGTTGCTGCGTAGGGACGAATGTGAGATGTCTGCGTTTTGCACGTGTATCGCTCTTTGTCATGCTGAGGTCCTTTCTTCTCGCAGACACTGGCGTGCCGGGCATTGTGTATGGGTTATGGAAGAAAGCATGCCTCACTGCGAGAATAGACGCTTATTTTGGGCGTTTGTTAGACATCACAGGTATATGCAGTACTGTCTGAAAGGACGTCGACGGAGAAGGCAAGTGACACCGCCGGCACGGCCGACCCCAGCATGACTGACGCAGCAGCCTTGTGAATGAGCCGGACGTTCCATAGCAGAGCACCAGTAACACTGTTTTTGACAGTGAGACTCACCAGGACAAGTCTGCGATATCTACGACCTTCTGGGAACGGGTAGGGAAAATTGCCGACAACAGAGAAGATAGAGTAGTTTCCTACGGGCGTAGGATTTACAAGTCAAGCAGGTACGCAAGGTTTTGAGCTCGCCGCCATTTTTGGCGTCTTGTGGAATTTTCCATTTTGATTTGTCCTCCTACGTTGGCTGTTTTTTCTAGTGGATCCCTCGGCTGTTTTCTTTCTTGTTCCTTCATGATTTTATTTTCCTGTTTCCCCCTTTTGTATGATTTATGGTGTGTTTTGCTGATCAGCAACTATTCTGTCGTTCATTTCGTTTAGCGACTCGTAATTTGCATATGTTTGCGCATCGCACATATTTCGCGTGCGCAGGTGTGAGTGATTCTATTTGGTAAAATAGGCTTGGTATAATTAATTTTGTGTTGTCTCATTTGAGTTAGGTATGTTGATACAGCTGAGCCACCGCTAGGGCTGCCGTTTACCCCGTCTTTTCGCCATAGGAGCCTTTATGAAGCGGTACAACGTTGTTCCAGTTTCCGCACGCTCGGAGCAGAGCCCGACCTTTTTTATCAAGAAAGAGTCGGAGGCTTCAACTTATCACTGGTAGCTCTATGGGTGAGTTACGTTTGTTTGAAAGGCCTTAGACAGTATTTGGTATAGTTTTTTGTCTGCCTATCACGTTTGTTGTTGTTGTTGTGGAAGGAGTCGAACGTATTGCCTTATTTTACGTATTTTCCTTTGTTTTTTTCTGTATATTTGCTTTGTTTAATTTTGAAGTTAGGTTAGGCGATTCTGGGCATTGCATTTTGTGGACCAGCCAGCATTCAGCAACCCGAAAAGCTGAGGGACCAGGCCTCAAGACGCTCGGACAGCTGTCAACCACTGCGGCAGTTTTCCTGAGGTGTGTCCTATATCTCAGCTACAGGTTGTTATCTTGTTGCTCGTCAGGTCGGCAGACAACCTCGAGTTTGTAGCGAGATTTCAGGTGATTTGATTTTTATTTATGAGCCGATTTGCTTTTTGTTGGGTTTCTCGCTTGACAGGTTCTTGGACAACCCTAGGTAAAAAAAAAGTGTTTGCAGTTTTTTGTCTGGTTGGTGTCATGCAATAGTTTGTTGGACAATTGAACTGTTGGACAGTTTTTGTTTGCTGTTGTCGTACGACATGCTGTAAACAACCCCAGAGAGATAACAAGACTGCTGGAAAGTTTTGTTGTTGTTGTCATGCGACAGGTTGTTGGACAACCCCAGGTAAGTAACAAGACTGTTGGACAGTTTTGTTTGTAGTTGTCATGCGACAGGTTGTTGGACAACCCCGGGTAAGTAACAAGACTGTTGGACAGTTTTGTTTGTAGTTGTCATGCGACAGGTTGTTGGACAACCCCAGGTAAGTGTACAAGACTATTGGATAGTTTTGTTTGTGGATGGACGACGGGTTGTGGGATAGCACCAGGCAGGTAACAGGACTGTTGGACAGTTTTTGTTTGTTGATGTACGACAGGTTGTGGGACAACACCAGGCAAGTAACAAGACTGTTGGACAGTTTGATTTGTTGATGTACGACAGGCTGTGGGACGGCACCAGGCAAGTAACAGGACTGTTGGACAGTTTGGTTTGTTGATGTATACAATAGGCTGTGGGACAGCACCAGGCAAGTAACAGGACTGTTGGACAGTTTTGTTGATGTACGACAGGCTGTGGGACAGCACCAGGCAGGTAACAAGACTGTTGGACAGTTTTGTTTGTTGATGTACGACAGGCTGTGGGACGGCACCAGGCAAGTAACAGGACTGTTGGACAGTTTTGTTGATGTACGACAGGCTGTGGGACAGCACCAGGCAGGTAACAGGACTGTTGGGCAGTTTGGTTCGTTGATGTACGACAAGCTGTGGGACAGCACCAGGCAAGTAACAGGACTGTTGGACAGTTTTGTTGATGTACGACAGGCTGTGGGACAGCACCAGGCAGGTAACAAGACTGTTGGACAGTTTTGTTTGTTGATGTACGACAGGCTGTGGGACGGCACCAGGCAAGTAACAGGGCTGTCGGACAGTTTGTTTGTTGATGTACGACAGGTTGTGGGACAACACCAGGCAAGTAACAGGACTGTTGGGCAGTTTGGTTCGTTGATGTACGACAAGCTGTGG
>NC_049985.1:1811088-1858422 GCF_000003815.2 Branchiostoma floridae | reverse complement strand
ACAGGACTGTTGGACAGTTTGTTTTGTTGATGTACGGCGGGGTTGTGGGACAGCCCCAACCAGGTAACAAGACTGTTGGACAGTTTGGTTGGTTGATGTACGACAGGCTGTGGGACAGCACCAGGCAAGTAACAAGACTGTTGGACAGTTTGGTTTGTTGTCATGCGACAGGCTGTGGGACAGCACCAGGCAGGTAACAGGACTGTTGGACAGTTTGGTTTGTTGTCGTGCGACAGGCAGTGAGACAACGCCAGGTAGAGTAACAACAGTGTACGACAGTTTTTTGTTTGCTGTTGTCGTATGACAGGTTGTTGGACAACCCCGGGTAGGTAACAAGACTGTTGGACAGTTTTGTTTGTTGTTGTCGTGCGACAGGTTGGTTAGACAACCCCAGAGAAGTAAAAAGGCTGCTCCACAGTTTTGTGACGCTGTGCTGTCGTACGACAGATTGTTGAGCAACTCCAGGAAGCCAACAAGACTCTTGGACATGTTTTGTTTGTTGTTGTCGTGTGACAGGTTGTTAGACAACCTCAGAGAATTAAAAAGGCTGTTAGATAGTTTTGTGTGTTGTTGTACGACAGATTGTTGAGTAACCCCAGGTAAGCAGCAAGACTGTTGGAAAGTTTTTGGACTAGAGAAGTAAAGAGACTGTTAGACAGTTTTCTGTTATCGCACGATACGTTGTTACAAATTTGTTACCCAGGTGTTAGTGGTTGGTCGCACGACAGGTTGTTTAGACAAGCCTAGGTAGGTAACATGGCTGGCGGACAGTTTTTTATTTTGTTTGTTATGCGACAAGTTGTGGGACAACCACATGTGGAGTTTAAGACTGAAGGACAATTTTTGTGTGCTATGGAGCCGTACTATTAGTTATTGGACAGCTTCAGGCTGATAACAGGATTTGGTTTTCGTTCGGTTTGTTACTTGACAAGTCGAGGGACAACTCTAGGCTGATATAGTTGGTCGTGCGACAGGGCAGCCACATGTAGGAAATGAGAATAGTACAGTTTGGCTGGCTGACTACGACAGGTTTTGGTTAACTTCGTGATGGTACATACCGAGACTGTCCGATACTTTGGTGAGATTTGTTGCATTGCAGATTGTTGATGGACCCCGTGTAGATAACGAGAACGGCAAGCAGTTTTTAACGCGATTGAGAAAATATCTACAGAAGCACTGAAGTCGAGGCCGACAATTGTGAAGATTACGGTGTGCAATGTAGAGAATAGTACGTCGTGGATAGTTTTAGGACGGACAGCACAAGATTAAAAGTTGGCACTTATATACGTATAACTGCAAGGAGTTTGAACTAATTACGAGTATCATTCGTTCGTTTTTCAACACGCTATTGTATCGCTATGATTCTTGGTACACGTACGTTTTCTTTGAAGTACAAGACACAGAGCAACATCGTCGTAGAACATTCGTAACCAACGACGTATTCGTTAGGTGGTACAGGTTTTCAAGAGAAAGGATACCTTCATCCCGAAGGACATGCAATATGATAAATATGTTACAGGAAGCATTCAGTACAACGCGCGTGGGTGTGATGCGAGGACGTCTGAAAATACCACTTCAAGTTCAGCAACTTAGACCCACCAGCCAGCTGAGAAGTACACGCAGCAAACCATATGGGAGGACGGCGTACAGGCAGGGATGGTGGCCAAGCAAAGGGATCAAGAAGTTTCAGAGAGACAACAACCCCAGAATTTTTTACTCTCTCGTACGTTCGAATTGTGACCTGAACTTCCATTTTGCCTTAAAGTAACAGAATATGTTAGAGGGCGTCTGTTAAACGCTTTCTTCGTATAAAAAAAAAAGAACATCTATACTGTCTTAGAGTTCACTGTAGGGATGACCACTGTATTTGCTTGTTTTTAATTAGAACACATCAACGTCAGAAGTTGTCCAGGAAGTGACATGTTTTTCGTTGTAATGTTGAGAAACAACTAGTTATTAAATCGGTTTGCTGTTTTCGTCTGTCTCCATTTTCTTTACTTGGTAGTACGTTCCAGCGCTTATGGTTTATAAGTAATTTGAAAAGGAGCATGTTAAATATAAAGTGCCATGGATAAATACAGGTTAGTGTATCTTGGGTAGTAATTTGTTGATAACTTGACGAGGCACGAAATTTAAAAGGCAGCAGTTATTTTGTCGTTTTATCGAAACATTTAGGCCAAAGTATAATTTTGTTTCGTAGGTAGATCTGACATGTTTAGCTGTAATGAGTCCAAAGATGACGCTATAAAAGTTTCAGATTAATATAGCCAGTATTAAAAGGTCACTGCTTACTTTCTAACTGTCAGCCTTTATTGGCACACACAGGGTTAAGGCTTATTTATAGAAGACATGAAGGTTTTGCTGCACATAAAATAGAATGTCTTCAATTTATCACATATGCTTTCCAACCTAGACCTAGTAATATAGGGTTGGCTACCCAGCGCAAAACGGCATTGGCCAAAACTGGTTTCGTCAAGTATGTATCAATTCAAGGGTTAGTGGATTTTCCAGAGAGGTTGTTATCAGTGAAAAGCTAGAACAGTAGTGAGGAGGACTCTAACACTTCAATACAGATTTTTGGTTTAGATACAATTATCCCAATGTATGTGACGTAACTTGGTTTGCTAAGCGGCAGTTGAAACAAATATTTGAAACCGAATGTCGACATTTTTTTTTGGTTTATACCCGAGTTCTGATAGGGAGAAATGGGATTATATTGGGTATTTATTCTTGCAATATGTCTGGGCCATTTGTGTACGTCGAATTTGGAGAGATCCGTTATACGAAAGTTACATCTGCTGCGATAATAGACCATTGTTACGTACCGTGTCTATTCTATTTATGGGGTTGGAAGTATATTTGGAGTTTGCAACATCTGACAGAGGACCGCCGGCGATGCAAGAAATAAAAAGTATTAGACTGCACATTAGTTTTATTGTAGTTGATTCACTTCCGATAAGCAGGACACGAATAAAAGAATAATGAATGGAGGTTGGGGTAGAAAGGAATAGAGAATGATGGTGTGAAGAACTTGGCGGATGAGAGTGGGAGAAGTAAGGATGAGAGTGGGAGAGAACGATAGAGTCAAGGAAGGTTAAGATGAGATTGGGGATAGTAGGAGGTATGGATATTTATGAACGATGGAGTGAAGGAAAGTTAGGATGAGATTAGGAATAGTAGGAGGTATGCATATGTAAGAAGGAAGAATAGTAGCGCCAATATTGTATAGTGATTGTTATGGTAGGTCTGGACCACCACCCATATAAGTGGTAGAGTCCGCTAGTGGTTACGTCACGCACTGTGTGGTGCTGGTTGTTTACCATCATGGAACGGTTCCATAAGAAGTTGTCAATAGACTATGTTGAGTATGTTGACTATGCGTCCACTGTCGTCCTTGAGTATACACCGCACGCGTTCCCTATTAGCGTGGAGTCAGCGATTGGTCTCCTAGAACCCACACAAGCACCAAGAAGCTTGGATGCCACGCAACTCAGGTAATGATACTAAAAAGAAGAGGCGCGACGGAAGGCACCACCCCATAGCTTCATATGGATGAGTCAATCACTGCGCAGAAAGAATAGGTAACTATCTTTCCTGCGCTGTGATTGGCGATGCCTATATTAGGCGAAGACCCAATCCCATATAAAGGCAGGATAGACTATTCACATGCAGTTTGACGGACTCATCCGCACAGCCTGGAATCCGTCGAAGACGTGAACATGGGATAGAAGGAGTGGGACAAGGGAAAAGAGGTAGGCACGATGGAGCGCAGTTTTTCTTTTTCGCCCGTCCACCCACCCACCCACTCAGTCTGGGGAATGTTATATGTATCACATCTTCGCGCGACTCCAGGCACCACCCCATAGCTTCATATGGATGAGTCAATCACTGCGCAGAAAGAATAGGTAACTATTTCAACCAGAACAAGTCTGAAAGTTGTAGTTTTGGTTGAGGTTTGAAAAGTTAGTGAACGTATGCAGAAGTGGTTGTTTTTGCACTGCACGACCCTACCTTATTTACCTTTATTTGGTAGACCCGCCAGTAACTCTCGCGTTATCTCGCGATAACAGGGAAAACGAGATATCAACAGCATCAAAATGTGATAGCATAATATCACCACAAAAATATGCATAACCTAATATCTCAATCAGCCAGGTCATTAAGTCCGTAAATTTGGTATAGTAGATAGCAGGTTTAATTGTTTTAATTCAAAACATAGAGTCCATTTGTCAAACTCATGTCTATTTCGTAGCGGTTAGTTGCGTTGAACAGGTAAAGCAGCTGGGATAGCAGACGACACTGGTGAACTTTGTAGCAAGTTTTCGTGCTTGTTTCGCGATTTCGTCCGCTCTGTTCGAACCTGTAAGTCTCCCAGGATAGAAACAAATGGTTCAGGATGACGGAGCAACAGAAAAGACGACTACAAGTTCTTCAGAAACACCTGTGCAGTGGACCAAAACTTCGTCTCCGCCCCACACGACCTGAACATGTCGACAGCGAAGGCCAGGTGTGCATGGCGGAGACAGCGGCGAAACTGGCCCAGGGCACAAAGTTTCAGGAACAGGTCAAGGAGGTAAATCTTGAAAGTAGACGTAATGTTACGGTCAGCAAGACAGCTAAACTAAAGAAGGCTGTGCATTCGTTTTGAGTATCGTTGCAAAGAATTTGGACTTTGCTCCTTAACGTTAACTGCTGGCTTGCTTTGTTTTGATTTATTAACCTGTATTGTCACAGGTTCAAATAAAGGGTGAAGGTTAGAGATAATTGCGACAATACTCAACTGACGTGTGACTAAGAGAACAGTATGTATGTGCAGATAGCTCTATGTATTGTTTATACTGTGGTGTAAGTGTTTGTATTAAAGTAATTAGTGTTTTATTGTGTTGACCTTTGACCTCCCAGTGGGCCTCTGCAGGGTGCTAAAACAAATCAAAGCTACTTCTGATTGATTTGCTATGCACGTTTGTAATGAAACATTATGATATATGGTTCCGGTTCGGAGTTTCTTTTACGATTCGAGGCCGATATGACTGTCTCTGAAAAAAGCACTAGCGCTTCTCAAAACATCGTTTTTCGGACAATTCGATGTTTCCGATAGAAAAGGGTGCCTTGTCGCTGACCGTCAGACTCATTTGACATTTTCTGTAGAAATGTTATTTTTGGTAAAAACCATCATTAAAATACAATTTTCACCAAGAAATTGCTAATTTGGATGCTTTTTTTACAGGCCGCTACACGGAAAAAATGAATTTTCCTGGGATAATGACTAATATGGCAATGAAGGTCAAGAGTTCTTCTGTATACTGAGCAAAAAGGAAGAAAAGTTATCCGATACGTTTTCCGCGAGCTCCGATGGCGCTAAAACACCCAAAACGCGCATAGAACGCACGATCTGGGTAATCAGGCGACGAAACGCTTTACCGCTATCGCGCGCACTAATACCAGGAAGTGTTCGCCGCACGATCAAATCTCCGACACCATAAAACGCTACGAACAACAAGCATTTGGGGATGTATAAAAGATTATACATTGCTAAAGCGAAAGCCGGAAAATCTAGAGTCAAAACTATAGAGACAACCTCTAATTTGCGTCTTATTCTTAGGGACTATTTAGATATCTGGACAATTGAAATTCCGAACCGGAACCATATGTAATTAAAAAAAAAACATGCAATTCAGCAAACTGGCTGCAAAATGTTTTTTATTGAAGTGCAATAAACCATTCATCATCATCAGGACACAGTTATAAACAGACCTGAATTATTGTTGACATTGTTGACAGCGTGGTATAATTTATTATAAGGGGTGAGGTACAGCCACCACCCCAAGGGTTGGAGCAGGCTCACAGCATCTTACTAACTCCAGAGGCTGTGGCATTCGTGGCTCGGCTGTGTGCACAGTTTGTGTATTACACAGACTACTCACTGTTACTATGTGTTGTGTTGACAGCGTGGGATCAGTGCGGAGGTACAGCCACCACCCCGAGGGTTGGAGCAGGCTCATAGCACCTTACTGACACCAGAGGCTGTGGCATTCGTGGCTCGGCTGTGTGCAGAGTTTGACAGAGATGTGGATCAGGTTAGCAATGTCTTCCAATAGGCTACTTGTTGTCCATTATGCTATGTGGGGTTGTATGGCATAACTGCGGGGTGTTTGTAACCTGGAGTCCAGTCTTGATAGCTTTGGTCTGCTTCCAAATTGCCCTTTCTGAATTCAAATTCTATTACATTACAGATGTTGAGGGCTCGTGTCTTGAGGAAGATACAAATGGACCAGTCTGGAGAGCTTCCCGACTTTCCTGAGAAAACCAGGTAGTATTTTGGTCATCAGCAGTCGACGTGCTTACACACGGCGGGGTTATACCACCCCTTACGGGGTGAATTACCCTTTTGCTGGCTCAATATCATCCTGATTTGATTCCATCTTCCCAAGTGTATTTTTTAGTGATTTTCAAGTAGTGACTGGAGAGAGAGTTTATGTTTGAAACACAATTCAATGAGGATGCGATATCCTTTGGTTGCATATGTCATCTGTACGTCCTGTGAAATGATATACAGTTGTTTTTTCTCTACCAGACGGATCCGTGAGAGTGAGTGGAAGGTACACCCTGTCCCCAGGAGGCTACAGAACAGGCACGTTGACCTGGGGGACGTCTCACCAGCCAACACTCAACACTTCCTACAGGCATTGAACTCTAAAGCAGAGGGCATTCAGGTAACATTACACAAAACTTCCTATGGGCACTGAACTATAAACCACAGGGCATCCAGGTAACAACACTTTAAAACTTCCTACAAGTATACTAACTCTTAAGGTTCCGGTTCTGAGTTTTTTTTAGGATTTGGGGCCGATTTGACTGTCTCTGCGAAAAGCACTAACGCTTCTCAAAACACCGTTTTTCGGATAATTCAATGTTTCCGATGGAAAAGGGTGTGTTGTCGCTGACCGACAGACTCATTTGACATTTTCTGTAGAAATGTTATTTTTGGTAAAAACCATCAAAAATATATGCTTTTCATAAAAAAATTGCTAATTTGGGGCCATTTTTTACAGGCCGCTACACGGAAAAAATGAATTTTCCTGGGATAATGACTCATATGGCAATGAAGGTCAAGACTTCTTCTGTATACTGAGTAAAAAGGAAAAAAAGTTATCTGATACGTTTTCCGCAAGCTCCGATGGCGCTAAAACACCCAAAACGCACATAGAACGCATGATCTGGGTAATCAGGCGACGAAACGCTTTACCGCTATCGCGCGCACTAATACCAGGAAGTGTTCGCCGCACGATCAAATCTCCGACACCATAAAACGCTACGAACAACAAGCATTTGGAGAAGTATAAAAGATTATAGACTTTTAAAGCGATAGCCGAAAAATCTAGAGCTAAAACTATGGAGACAACCTCTGATTTGCGTCTTATTCTTAGGGACTATTTAGATATCTGGACACTTGAAATTCCGAACCGGAACCTAAAGTAGAAAAAGTCCAGGTAACATTTCTCAAGGAGGTTTTGGCTTGATAAAACCACCTTGCATTACACATCACTTGCTACAGGTGTAATGAAGTCTAAAGCAGAGGACACACAGATTAGCCTGGAATCCAGCCTTGTTCGCTTTGTTCCGCTCCCGAAGGTCACTACTCGCCAACAAGTCTGGGCGCTGTTAGCATTCAAAGGCGAGTAGCGACCTTTGGGAGCGGAACAAAGCAAACAAGGCTGGACTCCAGGGTAACACAGGTAACATCACTGCCTATAATATCATGAACAAGATGATCTATCTTGAATCAGAATAGCAAAATTTTGGAGATCAAAAGTTTAAGGTCAGACAAATATTGTAAACTAGCGTGAGAGAAAAAAAAATCAATTTCTTGTCTTGATCTTCTAACTGCATATTTGTGTCCTGGTAAAGATTGAGTACCTTCACTGTATCCAAAAAACACACCTGATTTAACTGAGTGCCACACCTGTACACTATAGGAGAATTCTTACACTGATCCTTGATGTTTTCTCTCAGACTGATTTTGATGACGGCCACTGTCCCACGTGGACCACCCAGCTGAAGGGCCTCTACAATGTGTACCTGGCTGTGCACAACAAACTGCCAGGTAAACACATCTTTCCTGTAATGATCTGAAGAACAGAAAGGGCTGGGTAATATTTTTGCACCATCCAACAGTATGTATGTATGTATGTGCATAGGCCAGGACTGGCCCCTCGCGTAGGGTGATATCGCCCCTTACAAGGCGATATACGCTTATTTGGCAGAGTACAAGACGGTGATGCGCCACGTCTCCCGTCCGGGTGAATGTTCCAACATGTCACTCACCATATGGCTGATACGAGACAGAGGTTTGCCAGGCCTCTATCCGGGTGATTTGTAGTGAATCACCAACTCCAGTCAGACAGAATGATATGATCCATCACACACCGCACCATCGCACATGTGGGGGTTCTTTAACGTGCCTGGGGTGTGGCTCTCCCCAGACATGGGACCTCCATTTAACATCCTATCCGAGGGACTGCCCTAGCCGAAGCTATGTACTCATTTTCACCTGAGTAAAGTGAGGAAAGTCGTGTAAAGTGCCTTTCCCAAGGGCAAAAGATCGGTGGCACGGCAGCGGATTCGAACCCGCAACCTCTTGGTCACGGGCCAAACATATACTACCACTGCGCTACGCGGCCCCACCATCCAACAGTCATTGATGTAAAATAGTGGCACAAAGTGGCTAGTCCACTGGACATGAGATCGAGAGGCCAAAGGTTCGACTCTGTCTAAGGCTGTCCATTGTACCCTTGCTAAAGGCATTTTACATTATTTTCCTCACTCCACCTACATGTAGGTGTTGAATGGGTACCTGACTTTTGTGAAAGGTGGAGATGAGCTCCACCTTCCAAAACCGTGTCCTAAACACACAGAGCTTAATATACACTCTTCAGTATACAAATCTGTTGCATTACACTGAGGGCTATTTTACCAAGTGTGCAAGACAAACAAAACAGCAAAGTGTTTGACTGAGAATATGAAAGAAGGCAAACGTGGCCTTAATTTTTGGGCAAGATTGTTAGAGATCCATAATTGGACACGACAAGCTGCCCCTCGTAATGGATTCCAGACGTAGGCAACAGTGCAGACATGATCCCCCTCAGCTGTGAACATCTCCACTCGCCGGTTCCCATTATCAGTCACGATCACACGGCCCCAACCATCCACACTGACTCCCGACGGCTTTAGAAGCTTCCCCGCCCCGGTACCCCCGCTTCCAAAACTGGAGAGGAAGACTCCGTTCTTGTCATACTTGAGAACACGATCGTTGTCCGTATCTGCAATGAAGATGCTTCCTTTCCTGTCCACTGTGACAGACGGCAGCCTCCGTCCTCCTATCGACCCAAACCTGCTCATGTCACATGTTGGCGACCCATGTGTTTCAGCAGGCCGGAACCACACGGCCTCCGCTTGCCTTCTTCCACCAGAAAGTCGTGATATTGTCAGTACGATTTTGTCGGAAATCTTGTCCACTGCAATCCCATAGATTCTAAATCCCTTGCATGTGTACTTGGCAAGGACGTGGCCCTCTTTGCTGTACTGAGCTACAGTGTTTCGGCGCAGAACGACCCAAAGGGAGTTGTTGCGTCCTGTGGCTATAGCGCACGGCTTCATGCCTCCTGTACAGAACCTACGAAGGGAAGTACCGTTCATGCTGAAGACTTGGATTCTCTTGTGTTCCGGTTCAGTCAAGAATATCTCGTTATCGGAGGACACTGCCAGCCATCCTGCGGTCGCATAGTAGGCACCTTGTAGTCGGATACTGACTCTCTCTTTCTTGTCTGCTGGTGAAACAAAGGAAAACAGTTAGTAGGGCACCACTTTTTAGACTTAAGATACGAATGCAGGTAAATCCCAGCTCAAAGATGACCATTCGACTGTTTAGACTTTAGGCCATTTGACTTGATTATATGGATAACATCGTCCAAGAGCCTAAAAAATTATGCAAGCTTGCGGAAAAAACAAGTTTGTCAAAAAAAAAGGTATAGCAAATCATTATTATAAACACAGGCTACCAAACTTTACGTGCTAATTTCTTCAGTTACAAACAAGCTTTCACCAATCTAACTTTTGAGATCACTTTGGTAGGCTAAAAGGGAATTTCTCACGGCTAAAAATGCGTCAATAAGACCAGAAGTAGAGACTGGTGCGCACCTTCACAATGGTATGTCACCTCCAGGTACTTCTTGGTTTTTGGACAGGGGTCACCAAATATAGTGATCGTTACTTCCATGTTGCAGCGCTGCAAGGCCTGACATTTCTGCCTCACCAAGGTATCAGGGCTGACCGAGTTTGGGCTGCTACTGGATGGAAGATTTACAAGATGACTTCAATCTTGGACCATTTTGACACAGAAATTGGACTCACCCAAATTTTCAACTGAACAGCACCAGTCTTTGTCAAGGAATGAACAATCCACTGCTGCCATGACGGCACGTTATACAGAGCTTTACAACCATCCCTGAACAGAGATGGTGGGCGCCTTAGACTTCCTGCAACTTATGATCCACTGCTTACTGAGTTATGTGTTCTATCGGTACAACGGTGTACAATGAGTCCAATTTTTGTGTTGGATATTACAGTTAAACTAGTTCAAGAATGACTTCTACCAACACGGATTAACTTTCAAGTGACTTCATGATGTGTCACCAATGACACTAAAATAAAATTGTCTGTGAAAACTTGTGAATGGTCGATACTGTTTTTTTTCAGGTCTGTTTTTTCCAGACAGGTCCTGAAGGAGAGGAGCAAGGGTCATTCCCTGGCCTAAGACCTATTATAAGTGACTTGCAAAACCCTGTACTAGAGATGTGATTAGGTCAGTTTATGGTGCTTTTACCTGCACTTGCTTGTTCCACACTTGGTGTCACACCGCCCTGGAAGCCAGCTGCAGCTACAGCTGGGGTGCTTTTTGCTCCTCCGTCCGTAGAAGACATCGTCGATCACAATCAACTTGTCTGCTGGGCAAGACAGCTGCATCATCTCCTGTTCGCAGGCTGTTCCTGCAGCAGTGGTTTAAGCTTCCTCAAGTTATGTAATTGATTAAAAACAGGGAGCAGATTATTATTGGACTTAGCAGAGTACTTTGGACAAATGCTTCTGGACGTTGACAGCTTCGAGTTACATATGCTATATTTTGTGAAAACCTTCTCTGGTACACAATGGATCATAATGCCCCCAGCGTCATGCCTCGTTGAGAGTAGAAAAATCTCAAGATTTATTCCATAAATTCCATTTTGGGGTTATCGGAAAAACCGGTCCGGTCCGGACCGCGGATTACCCGGTCCGGTCCGGGGGTGGAAAAACCAGTCCGGCCTGTTCTGCGTGTCGCTACGCCTCCTGGCGGTAAATAACAGAATTGCAAATGGTACGGTGTGCTGCCGTATATCACAACATGGAGCGCACTGATTGGATGTATGGGGGTCTGCATGCTAATGTCACTGTTCACGTCAGATCGATTGACGACGGTTAACATAAACATTGAACTGGTGGAAAGTTTACCATGACTGATACGCTGAACGGAAGCTTCACCGTAGATTCCGATGAGCGTAATCGTGTACACGCCGTAACTCCGATCGTAATTACGGCCGTATTTACGGGGCGGTATCACGTGGAGAGCGGTCGGTAATATTAAGAATATTCATCTTTTGAATACCGTGTATACGCTGTGTATTTCGGGGTCAACGACCTATCCGCGCACGTTGCGTATTTCGGGGTCAACGACCTAATGTGCGCCGCTTGAAAGCAGAAAATTTCTGATATGGATAACACAATCCAACATAGTTTTCTCATTACAGAGTATAAAAATAGAAATAAAAAAAAAAAAAAACTAAAAAAAACTAGCTGGTGTTGGGGATTACATTTTCGCACCAAAAAAAAGAGAAGAATTTTGTGCGGATGAGAAGGCACCCCGCTAGCAACCTGAAAGACCGCGCTAGCGGGAGCCGGCCTTACGTTGATTTACTACTGTCACTGGAAGAATACCGGCATTCTTACTATTCATACTGTCGTAATATCAAGGCAGCTAATCAGTTCTTAGGTTCCGTTCAGCGTATCGGGCATGGCAAACTCTCCACCAGTGCAATGTTTATGTTAACCGTCGCCAATCGATCTGACGTAAACAGTGACATTAGCACGCGGACCCCATGCATCCAATCAATGCGCTTCATGTTGTGATATACGGGAACACAGCATACCAATTGCAATTCTGCTATTTCCTGCCAGGGGCGTAGATACACGCAGAACAGATCGGACCGGTTTTTCCGCCCCCTAAACAGACCGGACCGGTAATTCCGCGGTCCGGACCGGACCGGTAATTCCGATAACCCTTCCATTTTGTGCTAAATCTTGAGATCTTTCAATGTACAGTGTAGTCTTGAGATAAATCGAGACCTTCTCAAGATCTTTCATAAAGTCTCAAGATTCTTTGAAAAGATCTCAAGATTTTTTCCAGGTGCCCTCAAAGCATCTCAAGACGGTTTTCAACATTCAAAAGGTGCTGCAAGTTGTTGCAAAACACATGTACTTTATTTGAGAATATTACACATCGGATAAATGGGAAAAGTACCTCAAATAGAGCAAGGTGGTTCTACAGTTTTGAAGGATACAAAACTGTACATGCTATTTTTGTGTACAACATTTCAAGCAATGTCGTATCTAGCGGTAGGCAAGTCACAAGTTTGTAGACTGATGCAATTCTAGTGCAAAACACTTTACAAATTCAAGCAAAGAAATTGTATAGTACATTTTAGTCTTTGATTAACCAAAGACTTCTACGCAATGACTTGGGGTGCATATTTTAATTGAGACTTTTGAGGGGAAGGACTAGCAACCCCTCCCTGTATATAAAAATACTTTGCTACAGCTTGCTGACCTATGTATTACTGGGCACTAGAAGGGTCCAAACTACGAAACAAACACTTTTTAGAAATCTCAATGCCAATCTTACCTTGAATGGATGGGCTGGTACCACCGGTGCTGCAAAGGATGGGTGAGCTGGTACCAAGGATTGGTACACGTGGGTTAGTACCATCAATGCCTTTAAGGTTGATGCTCCCAATGGTGAGTGGGTTGGTACCTTTGATGCTATGAAGGTTGGGTGGGTTGGTACCTTTGATGCTCCCAAGGGTGGGTGGGTTGGTACCTTTGTTGCTCCCAACGGTGGGTGGGTTGGTACCTTTGATGCTCCCAACGGTGGGTGGGTTGGTACTTTTGATGCTCCCAACGGTGGGTGGGTTGGTATCTTTGATGGTATGAAGGGTGGGTGGGTTGGTACTTTTGATGCTCCCAACGGTGGGTGGGTTGGTGCCTTTGATGCTCCCAACGGTGGGTGGGTTGGTACCTTTGATGCTCCCAACGGTGGGTGGGTTGGTACCTTTGATGCTCCCAATGGTGGGTGGGTTGGTACTTTTGATGGTACCAAGGTTGGGTGGGTTGGTAGCACTAACATCAATGCCCCTGATGATAGTTACAGTGGCATTACATGTACTAGTTGTTTCCATTACACTTAATGCACTCAGACTGTTGACATCGTGCATTGGGCTTCCCTGGTAAAAAAAACAGCAAGAAAAACTGTGACCAATTGACCATCTTGGTGTGGACAACACCCCTCATTTATGCCAAAAATATTCACGATGAAAGAAGCGTCTCTACTAGGGCTGGGTATCGGTACAGTGTACCTGTACAAAACCGTTTTTTCTTATTGGACCGGTCCAGAAAAACCGGACCTGAAAAAATTCGGTGGACCGGATGTTGGACCGATTAGAAAATTAACATATTATTTTATCAGACATTCACACCTTTTGGCGCTTGCAGGTGGAAGAAAATAACAAGAGTGAAGTAGAGTAGAGTTTATAGTAATTTCTACCAAGTTTTACAGCCAATCGTACAGGTGCAGTTAGCATTGTAGGATTTTAAAACGCCAGTGTAAGTCTAATACTCCACCAAACAGATTTCTTTGTTGTGAAATGGACCAGTGGTATGAGTCATACTGAATCAGGTCCAGGTTCAGGTCTGGACCTGGACCTGATCCTTTGGACCTGAACCAGACCTGGACCTGAATTTTCTGTACCGGTACCCAGCCCTAGTCTCTACATATAGGACTGCATGCATGGGTAGGGTTTACATGGGTTTAGCAAGTTTGACAAACACACCTCACGTAATGGACTTTCACCATAAGTGAAATTCTGCAAAAAGGTTGCTGTTTATGAATTCATAAAATTATACTTATCTTTTGGAAAATAACACAGACCCTTCTGGAGTTTAAAACCACTTTCATGTGAATTGATAGGCATTGATATATGGAGTGTGAATAGGGCCAAAGATGTCAAGCTTTAAATGAACTCTCACTGCACTTGCGTGATGCTGGCATCACTGCAGGGTTCGAAAGATACTCAACGAATTTCAAAGATAAAGAAACAATTTTTTTTTTACTTTTTATGTATTTTGTCATCTTCCAAGTCATATTTGTATGTATTACACAATATCTAAATTATTTTGAAAAAAAAAACAAACAGAAAATAACAAAACAGTGACACAGTGAACAAACCCCGCAGTGACGCATGCTGGACGCAAGTACGGTGAGAGTGCACCTTTGATATGCTCTGAAGGCCATGGGTCGTAATCCACACTTACCATGAGAATCCCTGCGATGACCGATCCAATCAGGACCAGGGCAACAGCCAAACCTGCAAACCCTGAGAGACATCTACGGACTGCAGAGCAGTCTGTTGGACAATCCAAGTTAAACCAATGAGTTTATAAAGAAAAGTCAAAACCAACCTTAAGGATTTTAGCATGAAAGGTCTTCTGCGTCAGTAAATGACAAATGTGAATGAAAACTGAACTTGGTTGGGTAAAGTTCAGTCGACCTTCATAAACCTAAAGGAGGTCCAGTTTAATATAATGTATGATTCTAAGTCAGCAATAACAATGTTTTGCTTCGGAAACATGATAAAGTTCCAGGATTCTCAACAGGATTTTTTCACAGCATTGGAGGCATCTTTAGTAGCTCCTACCAGGCACCACAGGTCGCTGGAAAAATAGTAGTAATTGGCCAAATAAGACAGAAAACACACCAGAGGAGTTAGATGACCGAGGAGTACAGTTTGCGACCTAAGGCCAGGCCGTCCAACACTCCTAGGCCAATTAACTCCTACTAGGCTTTTATTCCTAACTTGGCCAAAGTCCCCTTATTTGGCCAGGTGGGAGTCTGGTAAGAACTACAGGACTTGAAACACTTTTTTTTTGCATACCTGCATTGGTGCAGGTAACATTGAAAGTTAACTGCACCAGAGAAATTTTACCTGCACCACTCAGAATTTAGAAAGTATTGATCATACTAAAATCTGTTCAAAAACCATGGCCATTATTTCTTTTATACTTCATAGCCATAGGTAGTAACAGTCAATGCAGCTACTAGTCCAGCGGCATAGCTGAAAAATTGTGCAAATTTGTCTAAAAGCACCAAATTTGGCACACATGCAGCTTAATGTATTCTAAACAGAAATAGATATGGAGGCATCTCAAGTTCTGCCCAGAATTGATTTTATGGCACTTTTTGGGCATTTTTAGACCAAAAATGTATATTTTGGGCTTTAGTGTCCTGGTATTACAACCTACTGATCTAAAATTCGGCACAGACGTGCATTGAACATATGCCCTTAGGATGTCATCAACACTTTTTGCATACGACACTTCAATAATGAGATATTTTGGTATATTTCGCTATTTTTGACTAAAAATGTATATTTTTGGCTCCTATGTCCTTATATGAAAACCTATTGACCAGAAATTTGGTATAGAGATGCATTGGACATATGTTCTCAGAATACCATCAACACGTTTTTCATATATCACTTCAAAAAAGTGTTATTTTGGGATTATTGGCAATTTTTGACCAAAAAATGCATATTTTGGGCTCCTATGCCCTTGTATTACGACCAAATGACCTGAAATTTGGTATGAAGGTAGTGTAGGCCAAGTGCGGACAGTATGTCGTTCTGTGTTGTGGTAGAGATTGCTAAAATTGTTGAATTTGGGGATTTTTTGCTATTTTTAGACTAAAAATGTATATTATTGGCTCCTGTGCCTTTGTATGAAAACCAAATTCTGTGCCCAGGTTTTCAATCCAAATGACCTGAAATTTGGCATGGACGTGCCTATAACATATGGTCACAGGAATGCATTCATGCCTTATGCATACTTTAATTAAAAATGGTTGATATTGTGATTTTTTGCCATTTTTAGACAAAAATGTACATTTTTGGCTCCTGTTCCCTGGTAATTAGACCAAATGACTTGAAATTTGGTGTCGGAATGCCTTTTACATATATAAACAGGACTTTATTCATACCTTTTGCCTACACTACTTTATAATGGTTAATTTTGTGATTTTTTGCCATTTTTAGACCAAAAATGTATATTTTGAGCTCCTGTGCCTTGTATTTAAACCAAATGACCTGAAATTCAGTGTGGATGTAGCTATCACATTATGGATTAGAGAGGAGTAACTTGAAAGAGTCCATTGAGTATGGGGGGGTATATTTGGAAGAGTCCATTGTTGCACGGAGGGTAGATTTGGAAAAAAAATTCAATGTCGGATTTATTGGGATGTTGGTATTGTTCTTGGGCGGGTAAAATAATACGAGAAAACATACAGCTCACACAAAACGGGGCTACAAATCAGACAGTGCAGGAGGAATGGACACTACTGGGAGACCGGACAAAACGGGGGGTACAGACACTACAGGGGCTAAGGACACTACTGAGGGAACGGACACTATAGAATTAATGGGCATTACAGTAGGTACGGACACTACTGGGGTACATGTATACAGATCAGACACTAAAGGGGATAAGGACACTACTGGGGTACACATCAGACACTACAGGGGCTAAGGACACTACTGGGGAACGGACACTACAGAATCAATGGGCATTACAGGGGGTATGGACACTACTGGGTGTACAAATCAGACACTTCAGGGAGTAAGGACACTACTGAGGGTACAGATCAGACACTACTGTGGGTATATGGACACTACAGTGAGAACTGACATTACTGGGGGTAATAACAATGTGACTGTGGGGGTGTTGGCACTTATATAAGGGTACAGACACTACTTGGCATTGATGGGTATGGTACATCGTACCGGTAAAAACGGGAAAAACTGACCTGAAAAAAAATCAGTTGACCGGAGTTTAGACCAATAAGAAAATTAACACTTGATAGGCATCAACAATAACGAGTGACCGTAGGTAACATACTCTGTGACGTAATTATGGTTTCTGTCGGTTGATTTGTTTTCTGTGTGTTTGAGTGTCAATTATGATTCGACCAGTTATTTCCTATAGATTGAGTTTGTTAACGAACCTGGCCTGTTTATGTGTGTATGGTGTTCAGTATTAGGGTTATGTTGGCCTGGCTGTGTGTTGTCTGTGGTGACCAGCAGGGCCAGGTTGTCCGTCTGTGTCTTTCACACTCGCAAAATCCTAGCCGAATAGTGCAAGCTATAAATTTTGCACAACTTTAGTGATGACGTTATTTTGCGACATCTATTAGATGGGGGTACATTTTTAACTAGGCGTCTTTCCTGCTAATTCATGAAAATCAATTGTCTCTCTTCACCTTCTGTCCTTGCTGTTTCCCTGTTACCGTAAGCCAGACGACAAGCGAACACTTCATCGATGCTACAATATGGTCGCAGATGTCCTTACCTGCCCGAGGGTCTGTGAAGTCAAAATGCTGACAGAGACAAAATCAGCACAGTAACTACTGTCCTAATTCAATTCAATCATTCAAATCATTTTTGGTAGTGAATGATTCCCGAACTTGATGGTCTAAAGCACAATTTGGAGAATGGCACAGATAGCTGACCAACCCTGATGGCAATTGAAAATGTGGACAAAACAATTCAAACCATACTTGCCATTGTCTCCCTTGTGATTAAGCATTTCAGCGACGTGTCAGTTCGAAAAAAGTCATCTGCTCTTTGTATTTTAATGAGAAGAATTAGTCAATAGATAAATCTGTCCATAACTACGAAAGCCAATTGCTTATCTAGCTGCTACAAAGAAGACTGTTTTGTAAGATGCTGGCTAGCTGCGAGTGCATTAGGATCCTGATACGGCGATTGATTATTCTTCTCTCCAGCAACATTAACAAATCTTAACACCATCCACCGGGTGCATTACCTCCACTGTGCTGAGGAGCATGGGAGATAATGCGCCTTAGAAATGACTAAACTTTCAAGAGATTAAAAGTCTACGTTTAGTGGTTCAAGTAATCTCCTAGTACATTCTCTTAAATTCAATGCTCTGTCCTCACTTTTTGGTCCGGAAAAGTAGGGAACCCATTTCCTATGTGTAAATACAATGTTTAACCTTACGTTCGTATCTTCATCAGAGTATCTTCATCAAATCTATGAGGGTAACCATCGCAATTTTAGTAATTTTCAGTCTTAATCATATGGCTGTTCAAAGTTTTACATATCTAATTATTGTCACACATACAAAGAATGACCCAATTTGACAGACCCCAACCTTCCGACCTTAGCATAGTTTGCTTGGTTTTCCTGTGCAATTCCATTTTTTGAAGGCACCCATCTATACAAAAGTCAACAAGATACTCACGTTTCTATCAGGATGACATGAGCAAATGTATGTGTCAGAGAACCTGATCAACAAACGTACAAAATTGCATTCATTCCAGAATAGCCTTGTTCTGACCTTTGTTATGTTCTTGTTTCTAGATAAAGACCGAGAGCGGTGGCTTCTTACCATGACGTAATCCTGCATCCATGTGTCCTGGGTATTAATCGGTGTCACTTATGTGGAGTCCTGGTAACCCCCATGGAGAGCCTTATAATTGTGTACGACATATATACTAGATATATGCAGTGATTTAGTAAGGTATGTACTAAATAAGCAAAAATTAAAATACAAATGTGCAAAATCAAAGTAATTCCTTCTCAGGTATCCTCATATCCCCCATGTAGAGCCCAAACTAACATTTCCAATCAATTATAATATTTTTCACAGTTATGCGTGATTTACAATATGACAGGAGCAAAATAAGGTGTCAGAGAACTTGACTCTCTGTTGGTCTTTGCTTGAAACATGACTGAGTACCCCCTTAGCAACGGCCTTAGCAACGGTTTTGCTAATGATTCTGATAGAAACAACGTATAAAAAACATATTTCTGCATCTGCTAAACGTTGAACATTTTTAGACTATTCCTTATACTTTTACTGTTGTATTTAGAGCAAAATACTGCAGAAAAGTTCGTTCTGTGTATTAGTTTTGTTGTGGAGTACGATCTGAAACCTCCCTAGCAACAGCCTTAGCAACGGCCCTAGCAACGATATTGTCACTACAAGCTGGCAGACATGTCATCCTTCACACATTCATATCTCCAGATTTCATTGACGAATTTCGATCATTTAAAGTTTGATATGCAGCGTATGATACCCACAGTAAGACTAAATCATCAGGCAAGGCCCTATAGGTAATGTGAATAAATGCATGATATTGGAAAGTAAAGTATATATTTTTGATGAAAAAATCTCCAAAAAAATCCGATTTTAGGGCTAATAATTTTCTATCAAAGCTGAATATTGGAAAAGGAAACATATTTCGGAGGTTGTAGTGACTAGTTCTACCAACCTATGAATTTTAAAGAAGAAACAACGATGTTTAGTTTTTTGCCCCTCCCCCTAAAAAATCTCCAAAATGGGTATTCCATTTCCCGGGGCTCTAAATTCAAAGTGCTGCTAAAGTGCTCCTGGGCTGAAATTGAGATGCCTCCATATCTAGATTTGCTTAGAACATGTTTGACTATCTGTGTGCCAAATTTGGTGCTTTTAGACTAAAGTGCACAATTAGCATGATTTTTTCAGCTATGCCGCCGGACTATACATGTAGTAAAAGTCCACATCATGAAACATGTTATATAAAGCCAGTACATGGACCAGTGCAGGTTAGGTGCAGGTAGACACCAGAAATACCTGCATAGCTTTTATTTTACCTACACTAACCTGCATATACAGGTGGTATTTCGAGCCCTGGACTTGCCCTCCTTATATATAATTAGCATAGCAAAGCTACGTGGCAAGTGGTTCAAGCAATGAGTATTGGAGGGTTTCTGGGGGCATCTTCCCTCTTGAAATATCTAGATTTATAACCCTCACATTTTCCTGCATTTTGAGCGCCAAACTTAACAGAGTAAAGCAGGGCTCTAGCCAGCGTCCGTTTTTCCGTCAATTGACGGAAATTTGCTGCGTGTGACGGAAAAATTCTAAAACCAATCCGTCAACTTTGACGGACAAAAATCTGATAAAAGCTCCTTGGTGGAAGCTACAGGCTGCTTGGGGACGCTGTCCACGGCCGTAAAAGCCACACACTGTTTGTTTTGCTATTGTTATGATTGTTGACAATGTGTGTCGGTGCCCTTTCGCATACGGTAATCTCATTAAAACCCGTTTTTCAAGGTCTCAGTTCAGTCTCTCTAACTCCTGGAATAGTGTTTTCGCGACAATGCAAATTGGCTGACGGAAAAAAATGTCGAGCTGGCTAGAGCCCTGGAGTAAAGCCAACATTTTGATACAAAACTATAGAAATTAGCCCCAAACACTCTGAACACTGGTTAAAACTGGTTAAAACAAGAGTTCGGAGACGTCATATATCCATGAAATAGTCTGATTATTTTAATGACCTCCACATTTGCATAATCTATGCTTAGTTAAGTACACCTGTAAATAACCTACACTGTTCACTATGTTGATTGTCCAATCATTTACCACATCGATGAATTATGGCACTTTTGCATTAATCATGCAAATTAAGGACTTACTTGCATAATTCGTATCTGATAATGTTCCACCTGCCACAAACTACATATATTGCATGTACATGTATTTGGGTTCTATAAAGGAAACACTGCAAATACAGATTTTCCTCATTAGATATGCAAATTAAGTGTCAGTTTGCATAATTTGCACTTCATGATGTGCAACACTGTGTAAGCTATCTACATACCAAATATCATGTAAATTTGTTGTTCCCTTGTTCAGTTATCCAACTTTGAAGATTTTGACAAAAAGGCCCTGCAGTTCCAGAACAACCTGCTAGGGGGACGAAATATGCACTACATATCCCTTATGTCACAAGCCTTCCAATAATCAAGACCATAGCACATTCAGTTCTAAAGATCCAAAAAAATGAATTTCTGCTGCAGTACCAAGGTCACATACCAGGGGGCCCAAAATTAATCTTGACCTTCGTCTTCCTAACACCTACCCACAAACCAAATATCATTATCCATTTAGAGGTTCTTGAGTTATGCTCACTACAAAAATCCAGACACACAGACAGACAGACACACACACAGACAGACAGACAGACACACAGACACACCCAAAACTATATCTCCATTTTTCATGGAGATAATAAATGAAGTGAAACACAGTCCCCCAAATCACAGCAGAAGGGACACAAATTACAGTGTAGGGGCCTCCTGCACTCAACTGCAAAAACCCTGGGTTCCAACTACAAAATGTATTGAACAAGAATATGTGTCCTGAAACACAAGAAGTTTGTGTCGTCTTACCATTGGCGTCATCTGAGGCCTGTTGGCTAGCATTTTCTCTGTATGACGGATTTTGCTCAAGTTCATTTGCATTTGAAGATTCCTGAACCTCATGCACTCCTGTGTCTTCCGAGGCCGGTTGGCGAAGGTTTGCCCCATACACCGGGTTTGGAAACTGTTTGTTGTGGGGATCCTGTGTATCAGGGTCCCTGCCTGTTTTGTCAGTGTTACTGGACCTTGTTGTCTGTGGCGCTTTTGAGGCTGCTTTGTTGAGATACGTTTCATGATCGCGCATGTGTGCAACAGCGTACGGTTGGATGTCGCCATCGTCAGAGAGGTCGTCACGCCGGGTTAAATCATCAGCGTCAGCTTTGTCAATGTCTGGCTGAGATCTTGCACCATTTCCCTTGGTGCTGGACTTCATGGTAACTATATTGCCTGCTTGCTTGACTTTAGTTTCGTTTGGAACCTGGTTTGGAAATTGTTTGTTATGCAGATTCTGTATATCAGGGTCCCTGTCTTTTTTGTCAGTGTTACTGGGCCTTGTTGTCTGTGGCGCTTTTGAGGCTGTTTTGTTGAGATACGTTTCATGATCGCGCATGTGTGCGACAGCGTACGGTTGGATGTCGCCATCGTCAGAGAGGTCGTCACGCCGGGTTAAATCATCAGCACAAGCTTCTGCAGGGTCCGGCTGAGATCTGCTACCATTTCTGTTGCCGCTGGACTTCATGGTAGCTATATCGCCTGCTTGCTTGACTTTAGGTTCGTCATCAACGTTGCCATGAGTGTTAGGATGGAGTTCTTCGGCAGAGGCAGCATACGTTGCAGCATCCTCAGTGTTGGTCTTGTTAGGTTCATAATATGCATCAGCAGCAGCTTGGGAGGGGATATTAATATAAAAATGATCATTTGTGGTTATATCAGTCTGACTTGTACAACTGGTTGCACGTTCAGGGTCATTGTCAGATACATACTTGGCCTCCTCCTCCATTAGATTGGGTCCTTGGATTCCAAGAGAGCCTTTGCCGTATGTTGACATTTTTGTTGGAACTGCAGTGTTTTCTCTGATTGACTGACTCATCATGTTTCTGTTGAAAAAAAAAACAGAATTATAATATCTAAATGCTATTTGGTGCGAATTATACAGTGCTCAAAATATGAACAGATCCTGTATTCCTACTACCCCTGTCACATTATCCACGATCTTCCGGCGTATCGCTGGAAGGTCTGCCATATTTAAGATCGACAGAGGGTTGCGCGTATTTTTCACCTGAAAACCGTCCGTCACATATAAGCCATACTATGTACCTTGTACAATTGTTGTGCAATAAAGTTATCATTATAAGCGAGGCTCGGGCGTTGTCCGATCGATTTTTGTGCAATGTGACAGGGGTATACCAAAAAAAAAAATTTTGCACTTGAAAAGATGAAAAAAATTGTACGGTCATCGAAATCAGCACCATTTAAAAAAATTCTAGATCCTCTTGAAAGCATAAAATACTTGACGTTTAATCTATTTAACATTCTTTAGATATATTCTTTCATGCAATAATAAGGAAATGGTAGAATGCAAACAAAAACAAATTGGAAACATTCAGACAACAAAATATAATTGTTAATTCAGACATGAACACAGGATAGATGTTTATCACCCCTGCACCACTTGTAGTTTTATCATAATGATATATAAACAAATGATATCAAAAAGCCAGTATCTGGAGAGAAACAGTTCTGATCCTACATTGTACTGTTTGCGAGGCAGACTAATCATTAGATTAAAAAGTGTTCTTGTTGTACATGTTTCGTTGTTAAGTAAACTAACATGTTTCCATCCGGGATGGAAAATTGCTTGTCAGGACAAACAAAATTGGGCTCACCAGGTGTTTGGCCAAGTTGACCTGGGTGTTGGTTTGATGGTCCAATTTGGTCAAGGGTAAAAAAGTGTCCAAAATCTATCTAAACCTGCCCCAGACATTTTAGAGCAGAGATTAAAAATGCTGAGTAAATATAGTTAATGTTCACTGGATTTGATTTTGCGGTAGGAAGAAAATGGAGTGTTTGCGGTGTTTTTTAGTTCACAATAGCGCTTTAGTCACAAACTGTGGAAACCACGGTGCATTTATGGACAGACAGACAGAAACCACCCTCTAACGACTCGGCTGGAATGCTACTTTTAATCAAAATTTGGTATTTTGAACTCCCTGATCTAATTGTAACCCTCTGGATCCTTGTGACTGGAGGTGGCTGCCAGCATCAGGTGGTTGCTTTACAAGGCTTGCCTACATTAAGGTTTTATATTTTCCATATATTCTTTTTTATATTGATCTTCAAGATAAGTGTTAAAATTCTTTTAAATCTAAGTTCAACCAACAAATCAAATGGATGTGTCCTTAATAGAAAATAAATCACAAATCTGGATAAAATCTAATGCTATATGATAAGATCATTGGCAGTACGTGACTATGTTGCAATGTACTGTTCATTGTCTAATCCATTGCTTTACAGTTTGTATACATTAATCCTTTTGCAAGGTAATTTCTGACTTTCAGGAAGACGTAATTAATGACTCGTTACACTTACTGTTAAGTGAAGTCTGCTCAGTTTACTTCAGTCCAGTGGCAGTTGCTGGCAAATTTTCTGGTCAGAATGAAGAAACAAGTTCTCTCCCGTTGGCTGTGGGTGTGGTGTGGCGCTCCAAACTGGCAGACTAATAAGTGATGTAACGAACTGCTTATGACATCATGATGAATGATGTATTGTTTGAACTTTGTCAGAAGGTTTTATTTTCTTTTTCTGGGGGAGTAACTGTGGATGTAGGCGGCATAACTCACAACTCCAATACACTGATAGACTGATTGATTGATTGAACAAATGAACCATTGATGAATTGGTTGGTTGATTGATTAAATGATTGATTGATTGATTGAACTCTTAAAACTATCTTTAATATGGCAGACATCTATTGCACTGCAGTCATTCCATTATTCAGCCAGTTCCTATAGATGATGTTACATGACTTTCCTCACTCCACCCAGGTGTAAAGATGGGTACATGACTTCAGGTGGGAAGGTAAAAGGTGGTGGCAGAAGAGGGATGGGCTCCTCCTTCCAGTACCATGCCCTAGATACAGTGGATTACAACCCACTGCCCCTATTGTTTCACCTGTACCTGTCTTTACCTGTACATTTTATACTGACTGCACATGTTGTTTTGTAGGAGCCCCCTCCATTGGTAATGCTCCAGTCCTAATGCTGAGACCTCGAGCTTGGAACATAGTGGAACACAACATGCTGGTAAGCCTTAGGTCATTCGGAGCATAGGGGTGTCAGGGTTGTGCAAGTTTTCTAAATTTCACTTGTCCTATCAAGCAAGTATGGAAAAATTACTTGCCCGAACCAACTTTTCACTTGCTCAAAATTTGAATGACATTTTTCTACGTATTTTCTCTTTCATTGATGGAATCCTTGTTATTGGCTCTATTTTTCTGTGTTGACCAATGCTTCATGCCATGACTGTGAAAAGTAGCAATTATATCAAAATCTTACTCATTGAAAAAAATCTAACTTACCCGGTCGGACATGCACTTACCCGACCGGCATTTTCACTTGTCCGGAACAATTGCTGGTTGACTTGTTCAACCCTGGGTGTTTATCTATAACTGTAAGGAACATCAGTAAAATTCTAAGAAACATATGTAAAGGCTGTATCGTAAGACTTTATTGATAACCTTTTAGTTTTACAAATAAACAGCTTGAATGAGTTGTGTTTTCTCATCTCAGGTGAATGGTAAGGAGGTGCCAGGCCCACTGTTTGACTTTGGGCTGCTGATGTTCCATAACGCACACCTCCTGATCGACAGGGACAGTGGGCCATTCTTCTACCTGTCCAAGGTACTGAATTAGGAGTTACTATCATCATAATAATAATAACGATAATATTTATACACACCTCCTGATAGACAGAGACAGTGGGCCCTTCTTCTACCTGTCCAAGGTACTGAATAAACAGTTACTATAATAATGATAATAATGATAATATTTATACACACCTCCTGATGGACAGGGACAGCGGGCCCTTCTTCTACCTGTCAAAGGTACTGAATAAGGAGTTACTGTCTCCAATTTTCATTTATTAGTTTGGCAGGTCAGCACCCACAGCCAGAATAGCCCAACACTAGACTGTGGCTATTGCAGAGGGCTAGCCAGAGACAAGTACGATACCAATCCTCTCAAAGGTACTGAAACAGGAGTTACTGTCAGTGTCTTCTTCTAACACATCATCATCTCCATAGTAAGTTTCAGTATGGATTTGGTAGCTATTTGATTTCAATACAATTAAAAGCCAGAGAGGATATTAGACATTCATGTACCTCCAGGGCCCTACTCCTACCTGTCCAAGGTACTGAATAAGGAGTTAATGTCAGGGTGTGCTGGAGGCAACCTCCTGATGAGGATGGGACTAGGTGAGGTGAGGTGTCAGGGTGTGCCCAAGTGTCTTCTTTTGACACATCTACAGCTCAATATGTTTCAGTAGGGATTTGGTAGCTACTCAATTTCAATTGATTTATGATTGTTGATTTGATTATATGGATGACATCCTCTCGGAACCCCAAAACTGATGTGATTGTGAGAATAAAAAAGTTTGGCCAAAAAAAGTTGCCTTCTACCTGTCCATGGTATTGAATAAGAAGTTACTGGGACAGTCTTCTTCTTACACATCAACATAGCTGTATTATGTTTCAGTAGGGATATGGTAACTATTAAAGTTTGGTTGATATTATGATTGACAGCCAGATGGCAAGCAAAATATTAGACATACCTCCAACAACAGACAAAAAATACTGCTATGGTGGCTAAAATTAACATGCATCATCTATTACCTCCAGCACCAGGACTAACTAGCCAGTGTCTTTTAGAGCATAGTGGCTTGTGAGATGCAGTAAAATGGTGTAGATTAGGGGTGGGTACAGGTACAGAAAATTCAAGTCCAGGTCCGGTTCAGGTCCAAAGGATCAGGTTCAGGTCCGGACCTGAACCTGGACCTGATTCAGTATGACTCATACCAATGGTCCATTTCACTACAAAGAAATATGTTTGGTGGAGTATTAGACTTACACTGGCGTTTTAAAATCCTACAACGCTAACTGCCTCTGTACGATTGACTGTAAAACTTTGTAGAAATGACTATTAACTAAAATCTACTTCACTCTTGTTATTTTCTTTCACCTGCAAGCGCCAAAACGTGTGAATGCCTGATCAGATAATCTGTTAAATTTCTAATTGGTCCAACATCCGGTCCACCTAATTTATTCAGGTCCGGTTTTACTGGACCAGTCCAATAAGAAAAACCGGTTTTGTACCGGTACCCAGCCCTAGTGTAGATGTAATCTAGTGCCTCTTTGATAGACCACTTGAGAAGGGATCTTCCAGTAATTTCAATTCACTCTTTTTGGATGATACTGTCCAACATGCCATGATAATATTGAAAATGAATCCCACTTTATAATGGATTGCCCAACTTATGATAGAGAGAGACAAGAATTGTTACAGTCTATTAAGTATAAATCTGATACAATGTTACCACCTACCAAAACAGAAATGTTTAATATGCTACCATCATGTCCTGCTGATATATCTGCCTATGTCGGTCAATTTATATATAACTCATTTAAAAAACGAGACAATATTATACTGTCCTGAACCAGCACATAATGCTAGCCTGATTGTCAATACTATATACCATGTGTAAAATAGATTAGTTTCCTAGATTTTTAGATACTAGTAACTCATGTAGTTAAACTGTTCTGTATGTATGTATTGTTTGTACAAGTTGCCATACACTGTATCCTGTACAGGTGTCATGCAATAAAGTTCTCCTTCTATATAATTCAATGTATTTTCAATTCCTTAGCTTGAAGGTGCCAGTGAAGCTCGACTGTGGAACAAGGTGTTCATCTGGACTCAAGACAAGGTGAGTTGGAAATTTAGCCAATATTTCAATTTTTTCTAAATTGTTGAGGTGTCAATTATTGCCATACTCTTTAGTTCCATGTTGACATTTTGGTAAAGTTTGCAGAGAAGAAATTCTTTTACTGACCTATTGTTGTGCAGTCCTGTCATTGAATCAAAAACACAACTTCTCCAGCTGCAAACTTTCCCTATGCCCCAAAATGTCAATACAAAGCTCATAGGGACTAGTGCTACAAACCCTAATAAACATTTCTCTTCTGTTGTTGTGCCTGTAGCTGGACATTCGTATAGGCACAGTGAAGGCCTGTGTGCTGATTATCTATTCTGTTGTTGTAGCTGGACATCCGTATAGGCACAGTGAAGGCCTGTGTGCTGATCAATCTATTCTGTTGTTATTGCTGTAGCTGGACATCCGTATAGGCACAGTGAAGGCCTGTGTGCTGATTATCTATTCTGTTGTTGTAGCTGGACATCCGTATAGGCACAGTGAAGGCCTGTGTGCTGATAGAGAACATCCTGGCCTCGTTTGAGATGCATGAGATCCTGTATGAGCTGAGAGACCACAGTCTGGGCCTCAACTGTGGCATGTGGGACTACTCGGCATCATTCGTCAACAAGTTTGGTACGTACTGTGGATTCAGTTAACAAGAACATTGTGTCAGTGACCATCTGTCATTTTTCTAAGCTACAACAAAAAGTAATTTTAAATCTTTGGGGTTTTCCTCAAATTGGTAGATAACCTGATAAAGTAGTAGCTTGTTGTTCAGGTATTGGGGTGTGAAACATGCAGATAATTTGGGAGCAGATCTTTGATAATTTTCAACAGAAAATGATGTAGAGTAACACTACAGCTAGTAGAACCAGTTAGGACAAATGGTCACAGAAACATTGCTAGGTGATTATGTACTGGTTGTGTGTAAAGAACTTTGTTTTCTAGGGATTTTACCAAGCTGATTTGCCAAACTATTGACTGATGAATTGATATATCTTCCTTCTGTAGGCCACCGCCCAGACTTTGTCCTGCCCGACCGGAGTAAGTACGTGAGCATGGAGCGGCACTTCCTGAAGAGTTACATGGACCTGGTAATCCAGACCTGCCACCGGAGGGGGGCCCACGCCACGGGGGGGATGTCTGCCCTGCTGCTGCCCCAGGGGGGTCAGGCAGGAGGGAAGGATGTGGTGGAGAGGGTCTGTAGGTGGGATGGCTTATATACTTGTTTGATGTTTCATTGGCTCTTGATGAGAACACTGTAATCTCTACCAGATGGAAAGTAGAGGAAGAGTTGTAAAAATCTGCAAAAATGAGGGTTCTTTAGACTGAAATTTTCTTGGGTCTGTAGGTGAGACCGCTTCTACTTTTTTGGTTGAATATCATGGAAGTTCATCTGTGTTGGTAGTAATCATAGTACAATGCTAGACCTGTACATGTGACCACCTGTACATAAAGACCACACCTGGCCAATGTGACCACTTTTTAGTGGTCTCCTTAAGACAGTATTTCCTACTGACACAAGTATGAAAAATCCTGTCTAAACCAACCACTTTTCCACATAGACCAGTCTTCTGCATCATGAGTCGTTTTCTTGGCAAGTTAAACTTTCATTTGTATCCTTTCTAAGCCTTTTTATCCCTGTAGTGACAAGTTACGTGAAATCAAGTCTGGCGCAGATGGGTTCATGGTGTATGATGTGGGGCTGATCAGACCAATGCACCTGGTGAGTTAACAATTATTCTGCTAGATTGCATTTTTTTTACTGCATACTGGTAGATTTCGCTAGTAGATGTTTGAGATATGCCCCAGAGTGTGACAGGCCCTATTGATTGGTTTGGCCATATTCAATCCAGAAAGTATATGAACTCTGCAGGCTTGGATGCAGTAACCATTCACCAAATATAATATGTTCATCAGTAGGCACACATTCAGGACCTTCCCACTACTTTGCTCTATGCCACTGCCTAACCATTGTCGGTCCTATAGGTAGGGGTTTATTCAGAGCTGTCTCCAGCTTTGGATTTTTTCCTGTCGCAGTCATTGTTTGGGAGTCCATGTTGTCGATTTTCCTTGTTACCCTTTTGGGTACGGATGGGGTGAATTTTTTCTGTGCCAACAAGCAAATTTTTGTTCCGGGACAGAGAGATGGGTCCTGTAGACAGCCCTCAATTTATTGCTGGATCCTGTGAATCAGGGAGTCAATATGTGATCATCCGTAAATAGTTTCATCAGGTTGGTAGATCAATCGAACAGTCTTCTTCGTTTCACAACCTCTTTTTTATTCTTCTGCAGACGTTTCGGTGACTGTCTGTCACCTTCATCAGTGCAAAATGAAATATACTAACGTTACTCGGTGCGATATGACCTATACAGTGCAAATCGAACTAAACCTATTGTGACGTAATTACTTGACATGGAATGTTCTCGAACGTGATACGTTAATCATCCTTGCCACTTTGTGACGTAGTGGCAAGGATGCGGTCCCAAACATGGCTAAGTTTATACCCCCCTTCGTCTCTATTCATTACTGCTGTAGACTTTCTGATCCAGATGGCTTCCTTTACCCAACGTGTGTATTTGTTGTCCTCTCTGTCAATAACCTTAGCCCCCTCCCAATCTATTACACAGTTATTTCTTGCAATGTGGTCTGTCACCGCTGACTTGTTTTCTTCTTTCTCTGCTTCTTTCTTCTGCGCCCTGGTGTACTTTCTTCCTTCAACATTTGTTGCTTCCTTTCTGTGTTCTGCTAATCTAGTGCCAAATGTTCTTCCCGTCTCTCCAATATATACTTTGCTACAACTTTTACATGGAATTTTATACACACAATCTGTTTTTACAGCGTCTTCTAATTTGTCTTTGGGGTGGACTAAAAGCGACTGTAACAGAAGACCAAGACAGACAACAAGAAATAGAACATATCAAGCAGGCACTGACTAGATGTGGGTACCCTGAGTGGGCCTTCAAACGAGTCGCACAACAGACGATGGGACAAAAGCCGAAGAATACAGAGAAAAAGAAACAAGAAGAAAAGTCCAGAGGCATGGTGACACTTCCATACATAAAAGGAGTTACAGAGCCACTAGAGAGAATATTCCGACGGCACAAGATCAGTGCAGCAGTAAAACCCAAAACCACCCTGAGGAGACTTTTAGTCCACCCCAAAGACAAATTAGAAGACGCTGTAAAAACAGATTGTGTGTATAAAATTCCATGTAAAAGTTGTAGCAAAGTATATATTGGAGAGACGGGAAGAACATTTGGCACTAGATTAGCAGAACACAGAAAGGAAGCAACAAATGTTGAAGGAAGAAAGTACACCAGGGCGCAGAAGAAAGAAGCAGAGAAAGAAGAAAACAAGTCAGCGGTGACAGACCACATTGCAAGAAATAACTGTGTAATAGATTGGGAGGGGGCTAAGGTTATTGACAGAGAGGACAACAAATACACACGTTGGGTAAAGGAAGCCATCTGGATCAGAAAGTCTACAGCAGTAATGAATAGAGACGAAGGGGGGTATAAACTTAGCCATGTTTGGGACCGCATCCTTGCCACTACGTCACAAAGTGGCAAGGATGATTAACGTATCACGTTCGAGAACATTCCATGTCAAGTAATTACGTCACAATAGGTTTAGTTCGATTTGCACTGTATAGGTCATATCGCACCGAGTAACGTTAGTATATTTCATTTTGCACTGATGAAGGTGACAGACAGTCACCGAAACGTCTGCAGAAGAATAAAAAAGAGGTTGTGAAACGAAGAAGACTGTTCGAATATGTGATCATGTTTTTCTTTTTTCCTGTGCCCAGCTGTATGACAAGTTTGCTCCTGGTGCCAACCAGCTCCATGTGCAGAGGGCAGACGTGCGTGTACAGAGCAGGGATCTGCTGCAGATGCCAACTGTACGTATATGTGCAGATGTTTACTCAGAAAAATACCAGTTGTACATTTTAGCTACCCATAAGAGGCATAGCATGTCTATTTGTCATTCTGTAGGATGTGAAAACAGTCTGAAATTACAGAAATTTAGTTCAGAGGAAGACAGTTTTTCATAGATGGAGATTAGACATCCAGATCATACAGTAGTAAGATATAAAATATAAGAGGTACTCAAACAAATAAATTTTGGAAACAGTCAGACATTTCAGACAGCAGCAGCTACCTTTTGTCAGTGAATACAAGATCTATAATACAACAGGACTGGTATTTTAACCAAACTAAGAATTGTTAATTTTGGTAACACATCAGAGCTGAATTCTTCTAAACTGAAGTACACAACTTGACTGTCATTTGAATGTCAATTGCTTAAGTTTCAATGGAAGTCTAAGATGGTACCATGGACTCAAGATTTTGTTGCCTTGTTATCTGCAGGGTGGGGTGACTCTGAATGGTCTGAAGCACAACATCGCTGTGGGCATCCAGTTCATCAATGCCTGGCTATCAGGTAAGCATCAAAGAGGTAGAAATTTAAAGTCTTTGTCATATGATTTGACTTGAGGGATGTTGTGGTTCTTGCTGGATTGTTTTCTAGAGTCTAGTCCTTCAAAATTTAGTCCAGACAAACAGCCATGATGATGTGTTGATAAAGGTTAGACATCCAGGTAATTAGATATGCCAAAATAGCAGTTAAACGGTCAGACATTTCAGACAGTATCAACTACTCTTCGTTGGTGACAGACCATGCAGTGAATGTTGTCAGAAACTTTTGACCGTTCACAAAACCAATCTTGTGCAACTTTTGTATTGAGTAAATCTTCTGTTCCCTCAGGCAAAGGGCACTTTTTCTTCAAGGGTTGTGTGGAGGATTCAGCCACAGCTGAGATATCCAGGTCACAGGTATGCAGTGTTTGTTGTGATCTTGCTGTTGCCATTTTCAGTTTGCAGTTCATTGCTTCATGTGCTTTCCTGTTTAGCTAGTTACCAAGTGTTTGGAGCAGTGTGTGTGTGTGTGTGTATGTGGTTTGCCAGTGACTGGCAACAAGTATTCTGTATATCTTCACTCTCCACAACTTTCCTCACTCTACCCAGCTGTAGAAATAGATACCTAGTCAGCGAGGTAAAAGGTGGTGAAGGAGAGACTCTGCTTTCCAGTACTGTGCCCTAGGCTTTGCCTTTACCCACCGTTTTAGAGAAAGACTAACCTGTATGTTTCCCTACCCCTCACAGGTTTGGCAGTGGGTGCGCCACAGTGCCAGACTGGAGGACAGTGGGGAGACCATCACCCGAGTGATGGTGGAGGAACTGGTCCAGCAAACCCTCCGAGACCTGCCCACCACCCCAAGGATGGACGCTGCAGCTGGCATCTTCCTGGAGATCGTGCTGAAGAGAGACTTCCCGGAGTTCATCACCACCTACCTGAACCTCGAGCATGCATTTCTCAGAGGGAAGCTTTTATAGTATGATCAGTGATTGAATAGAGACTCTTTTTACACAACCATGTTTTCTTCATAACCGTTTCAGTGACCGTCTGTCACCTTTTTCAAGGCAATTATCACTGGTTCACATTGTACTGCAGAAAAAGTCTCATTATTCAATTATGACATACAAACCTGAAACTATTCATGGAAGTACCAATGATTGAAAAGGTGCATTCCATTCATTCAGGTCATCCTCATACAAGGTGCCATTAACAATGTCTAACCATGCGTTTCTATCAAGCATGGCAGCTAGCAGGTTGTAGTATCATTGAAGAACTTTCCCTAGCAACCTGGTTGATAGACGAAAGTTGCATTTTTGTAATCTTTGATTTTATAAATAGAATATGATGCAAAATGTGATTTAAAATGTATTCTAAAAATTTGTTCCAAGTCCATGAAAATGATTGAGCAATCTGTCAAATTTTAGGTCACTCTTAGGGGTTTTATCGAAGTATTTGTGCATACATGTTGTATACCCCTATTGATACGCTATTGAAAGCTAAGCATTTTATGCACTTAAAAATGGTGCTGTTGTAAATTGCTCCACATCATAAAAAAGAGAGCCAGTTTCAGTGTGCCTTAAGATACAATGACGTAAATGTGATTACCGGTATGTATCATCGTCTAGGACAATAAGAGATGTCTGTAAATGATCGAGAGAATCGCAATAATTTTGTATAAAAGGGAATTGAATTATTTATTTTTCGATGATGAGATTATTTGACCAAGTCTGTTGAAGGGTGCATGACAAAAGTGTGAATCAACAACATACAGTAGGGTCAAGCTTTAGGGGAGAATCTGCATAGTGAAAGCCACATTCCACAGAAGCAAACTACTGGACAAAAAGGGGCATTTTTTTTCTACCGATAGATTAACAAGCATTGCTACACAACTGTATAGTACAACCACATAGTCTACGACAAAGCAACATTAATTTGTATACATTCTACAGTCTAATTTTCCCCAACCATGGAAAAAATAAATCCATTCGTATATACATGTACATGCACGTCGTCCAACAACTATTTTTGCCATCTCTCTGCCCAATTCATTTGTACATAGAGAACTGACCTCAAATAAACCAATATTGCTAACCTCGTTGTCTAGATGAATATCAACGTTCAGTTTCTATCTCCATAACTCTAAAGGAGGTAGCAATCTTAGGCCTTTCAAATATCTGTCAAACTTAACATTAATTCCATTATGGATCATAGAAAATAATCTACACATATTACTTAGAAACTTGTTTGATCATACTTTACTTCAAACATTGCCAAACTTTACCCAGGGCAGTTATTATCTAGTCATTACATTTGGATTTAGCTCTGGTTCTTGCAGCCGTTTGCTTTGCAAGTTCTCTGTGTATTCGGTGAGACAACGCCAGAGAAGGTAGCTTTCAGCTTTGGAAGGAAGCTTCATATGTAGCACTAAATAAAACGCTGTTTGCCTTTGAAGCCATCAATGTTGTTTTTTTAAAGCCGTCAATGTTGTTTTTAAGTGTCAAGATCTATCGTATACTAATCCTTGTCTTGTAATGGCATTGCTAAATGCAGTTCCCATGATTAAGTCAAGCCAAAAGAAAGCCCAATCTTGATAATAGTCCCACCTGTATATAACCAGTCACTCTCTGCCTGTTGCAATATTACAGCAACAAATATGCTCCAGAAGACTAAGTTTTGGTAGGTTTGAAAATTACAGCATGTTGAGTCGAACGTAAAAAATGTTGTCAACACGTACAGTAGTTACACAGTAACATTACTATAGCCCTCTAACTACAGTGCATTGGTCAACAGATAAATGTCTTTGACATAACCAACCAAAAAGCATATTTCTTCTGCTTATTGGCCTCTTCGTACAAAGTTGCGACATATCCCTGTAGTATCATAAATATTCTATAATACATCAGGGTTCCGTAACAAAACAAAAAAATTGGGCCCGCAGGTTTTGACAAAGTTGGCACAGTTGTGCACATTTCTGCCAACATACCAAACTGCATTACACATTGCAATTAATTAATGGCAGCTGTGGACATACCCACAAGCATTCAGCACATCAAAAAGCTATAAACCACCCATATGTCACCTATTTCCTACCCTCTTCAGTACTGATTTGTATTATTTGTTGAGCAGTTTCGAAGCCTAGTTAAGTCAACTGCTTTCGCTCCCACCCCTCCCCAACCCTGTCTTAATCTTTGTAGGCACTATGAAGTACAAAACATCCGATGCTCTACACATAACTAACTGGATGCAAAGCGACGCCACATTGCGATGTAAGGGTCTGAATTTCCGGTCCTAAGACGTTTGCAGATCTTCGGGAAGAAGTCCGTCTCGGCTCTTAGGTACCACTGCTGCACAACACTGCCTTTATATTTGCCTTGTAGCAAAGCAGGAACTTGCAGGTCTCCTCTTTCTCCTCGAGTCCAGGAAAACAGAAGAAACGATACGTGTACTTTGGCTTGTCCTCGTAATTCATGTCAGTCCCATCCACCCACACCGCCACCCCTACGCTAACACGACGTCATCAAGAGCCGTTCGCGTCGACTTCCGGGTGCCCGTCCTGTCCATCTGTTTGTCCGTCTTGCTGTCCGTCCTCCTGTGTTACAGTGTCCGATTCTGACTTGGGGGGCATGAATACTCTCGCGAAGGGGAAAATCTGGTGACATTGCGTCTTGTAGGTTTCTGTCTGTTCCTCGCACTTCCCAAAAGCTCCGGAGCTCAGGGCTTCGTATACCTTGATGCATATCTGAAAGAAAAAGCATTTCATTACCACAAAATAGAACATAAGTAGAACCTAAAACTCACTGTACACAACAACTTAGGAAATACAATTCTAAAGTCCAGAGTATTAGAAAATTACAGAAAAACAATTGCCATGTTCTTTCCCATGGCATCTATAAAATACTATAAATATACATTTTGTATGTACCTGTTACATCTATTAAAATGACACAGCAAAGACCTTTAAATAGTCAAGTGATGGTAGTTGACATTTACCAACTGCCGGGCACCTTTGACCCATTGCTGACGTCACGCTTCAGGTCATGTGACATAGGCTTTGGTCATTTCAACTTGAGAAATGTCAGAGGACTGAATAAAAGCTTTCTGTTAAGCATTTTACTTGTATGGCTAAAATCTTTAAAAAGACCTTAGTTTAAAATTTAAAAAGAAACACAACAGCATGATTTCAAAGCTTCTTCACAACAGTTGCTCACCTTGACATTCCTATCTATCAAGTTCTCACTCAGGTCTGTTGCTAGTTCTAGAGCTCTGTCTTGACTTTGTGGATCTAAGAAGTACAGCATCTTGGCACCTGGAAAAACATTAAGAAAACATCAACAAAGGGAGATTGTCAACCTTTTTTCAAAAATTCAACACCTGTAAATGATCTTAACAACTTCTTTCTAATTATCTAACTGTTGTGACAAGAAAGACACAAGAAAGGAAAATATCTTACAAATTTACAAATTACATAAAAAGTTGACTGAAGAAAAGTAAGTTGAACAAAAACGTGCTTCCCTCCCCCTGTAGACAGTTCTGCATCACCAGTCACATCATGATGTAAAAATGTTCTAAAGTCATAAGGAAACTCTGCAGTTGAAGTTGAAAGTGAGCAACTGCCTACTTAAGGCCATGTCAATTCAATTCATTGCTTCTTGAATTGCCCACTCCTATTTTTCCGAAAATGAAAAAAATTTTCACCACATCTCCCATTCAGCAAAACTTCACCATTAAATCACATGTATGTCCTTCATGATTGAATGAAAAAGTTTACTGCATTGAAAAATGTACCAGCATTGTAAGGACCTTACAAAGGCATTTGCTAAATGTGATTGTAATTATATCTTGAAACCCTTGCATGATATAGCATGTCCAGAGGCATGGAAGCTCGACATGGAACGGGAGGTCCAATAGAGCATGGTAAACTCTGGGTTCATCTCCCTGCAGGTAATGAGAAAATGACTACTGATCAGCCATCCCTAATTGCAGTCCGCAGGGGTCTCCTTACCGAAACATTTTCATCCGAAGGAATAGGACTTTTTTTCCACATTTTTATTCACAAATCATAAATTACAGATAACTGTAAGAACATTGTAAGCTATTTACATTGCTAATTTTCACAATTAAATCACTAAGAAGCTATTCAACAACTTATATAGCAACCAGTATAGCAAATTGGCTTAAATGCCTTTATACAGTTCTTACAATGTGGGTACATTTTCCAATGCAGATGTTTCGCAATTTTTTTGTAGGTTTTTGCTCTGTTGCTTAGTATTATTTTTGATAAAAATTGAGAACCAACAAATTGACTTTGTGTGGTCGTACCTGCTAAGAGGTGTTGTAATGAGTTGGAGTTCCTCTTGATGAAGTTTGCATTAAACTGTTTGATGTCAACCTCTCCAAACAACGCCTTCGTCTCTTCCTTAAGAACTGTGGACACCGGACCAGGCAAGTTGTTCTTCTCTGAAACTGCACAAAAAAGGGGGAAAACACCATCATGAAACCACTCTGCATGGTTATTAAGGGACTGCTCACACTCACTTGTAGGATGATCTCAAACTGAGGTAATTCTTGTTAAGGAAACTGGCTGTTTTAGATCATTATCAGTGGTTGGTCCTGTCACAGCCTACTTGGAACTTCTACAACTCAAAAACATGTACCTAGGGCGATTGTAACATGGTTATCCAAGGCGAATGTAACCACAGTGTAAGTGCAGCATTGCTAAGGCATTAACTATATCTTGAGACTCTTGCACAACAATAACACAACAGTACAAGCAGTGTGGACTTTACAGTTTGAACTTCCCATGCACCATTGACAACTTTTTGTGGGTGCAGCTCTTGTATAGCTTCAAGACAGTTTTTGCTCCTCACATGCCTTGTCTGAATAATACTAAATAATAATGCTTATTTAGATATTGCTTTGCCCCTGCACAAGGTTATAAATTTGAATAGAATGAAATAAAAAAAAAAGATAAAAGAATAAAAGAAAACAAAGAAAATATAAAACTAAATAAAAGCATGTTCAGAGGCATGGAAGCTCGACATGGAACGGGAGGTCCAATAGAGCATGGTAAACTCTGGTGTTAGTCTCCCTGCAGGTAATGAGAAAATGACTACTGATCAGCCATTCCTAATTGCAGTCTGCAGGGGTCACCTTAAAGACACTCAACCTCAGGAGCAGTACTTGCTTCTTAAGGTTTACATGAATAACGTCTTTTTAAATATCTTAGAAACCTTATGTAAGATTTGAGTATAGATGATTAAAACCATCTATTCTCAATGACATCTCTCTTACTTCTTTCTTTCTTTCTTTACAGCATAGACTAGTTGGGCAGTCCTGACTGTGTGCTCTAAACAGTCAAACCAATAAATAAAGGATATTGGAGATTTCTTTTGCACAACTAGAATGTCTCTCACCTGCTTACGTTTCAATGTCTGTCAGACATCTTTCTCAGAGCTTCTAACTGGAGTTAATAAATAAAGGAATAAATACCATCTTGAGAAGTTCTCACCTGCTTTTGAGAACCTGACGAGACACTCGTGCAGCCAGGCGCTGTTGGGGTCAAGGGTCACCGCTCTCTTCACAGCCTGCAGCATCAGCAGCAGTTTCCCTGGGAGGAATCAGATGTTCTTTCACCCTCATCATGCTATGGTAGCCATTTGGCACCTAACTTGTCTTGGCTATGGGGTCAGACAGCTGATCAATCCATACCACAGGTATATATGCATATTATATACTTTGTCAGTCAGATTATCACATAACATTTTGTCAGTCACAGACTATGACACAAAACTACACATTATATACACAAAAAATGTTTCAAAACAAAACATGAGAAAGAAAAACTACAGGTATTCCACACGTTCAACTCAAAAGCTCATTAAGTCAAATTAGTTCAAGTCATAGATACCACAGTTATAGAGTTATAGATACCACAGGTATGGGTGGGGAAAATACATTGTTTTCCTGATTTTTTTTCAAGTCCCACCAGCATTGTACACAGAAGACACATCTTACTCATGACAGAAAAGCTGTGCAAGGGCACAGTTCAGAGCAAAAAGTTGCCTATGCAAGGAAAATCTCACCTCTTCTATAGTAGACTTCAAAAGCCAGTAGGTGCGTCTCTATCCTCTCATGGGCAAACATTTGGATGGGTTTCAGGAACTTCATGGCTTCATCAAGGGGATTTTCCACCTGGAAATAAGATCAGAGTTAAGATCAATATCAGACATTAACAGTTCTTCTATGCAAACATGTCTTCTTTACTTTAAGTATACTTTGATGAAGGTTAGACATCCAGGTAATAGGATATACCAAATAGCAGTTAATCAGGAAATTGGACATGATTTTGGAAATGATCAGACATTTCAGGTAGCATCCACTGTCAGTGACACTAAGAAAATCTGTTGAAAAGTTAGTTTTAAACCTAACTTTTTTTCAGCATCACTGAAATTTTTGGTAACATTGAAGAGTGATGGATGTCATGGACGGATCTTTCTTCAAGTATTATATGTCAGGCCACAGCAAGTAAATTTTATGGATGACATCAGCGCGCGCATTAATTTTCGCCTCATTTCAGAAAAAAAAAATATTTTTTTCTTCTGCAGGGATGGTCAACATGACGACAAAGTACCAAAATGAGCAAATATGTTGTGTTGTAGCCTAATAATCGTACTTGTAGAAGTGACACTCGCGAGGTACCCAGGACTGTAGTTATAGAAATAAAACTTATTGGATAGTTGTAAAGGTGACACCAATATGGAAGCTATGAGTGTGGTTACCAACTTTGTTGGTGATGCCAGTCTGCCACAGTAGTGTCGCTTTTACCACACCAGTACATGTCTTGAATACAGGAATGAATGCCTAGTTGGCTCTGATACCATGTTTTGTCACTTTAATTCTTGTTACAACATTCATCACAACTTAAAGGTGCCTATTTTTGGAAATGTAGCCATCTTGTTTTTTTTTTTGCCCTATCGCACTATTTTTGCAGTCTGCAGAGGATGTCATCCATAAAATTTACTAGCTGTGGCCTCAGGATGTGTACCCTACACATGAACCTATCTACACGTATTGTGTCTCACCTTGGCCAGTTTTTCAGGCACCAAGTCGTCCTCCTTCGGCCCGTCCTGTTCCGTGTCGGGGTCCTTGCGCTTGCCTTTCTGCTGCTGCATCTCCTGCTGGTGTTTCTTCTCCTCCAAGATGGCGGCTTTCTTGGCAGCTCTTCTCTGCTTACTTCTCAACTTCTTCAACTCCTTTGGACTCAAATTTTCTGGAGAGAAAACAAAGTTATTTAATACAAAAGGACTTAACAATATACATAACATCACGTTACATGAAAGTTGGAAAAGCACTTGAGGTGCATAAACTTCCATCAAGAAATTTGGGAATTATAACTATGCTTGTTATCAGCAAGGAAGCTTCAATGGGGCTGACATTCTTCCTTAGATATTAATACAAACATAACGAAGCCTGTCTTTTTCAGAGAACAAACTATCAAACCACAAGAAGCTCATAGGTATTACAAGCTCTAACCCAGTTCTACATCCTTTAACAGTTTGTCTGTGGCAGACATGCGGTTAAGGTTACCTACTGGTCTTGGGAAAAGTCAAATTTTGCTTGGATGAGATCAGAGGAAATAGAATGGATTCTAGACTCTTCAAGTCATAGAAAAGTCCTGAATGTGTTACAGGAGCCATGGGAGGACAATAACAAAAGCACAACTAAATATGATACATAACTGTTACTCGCTTATCTAACCTGAATTTAGATCCTTTACTTTGTCCTCGTCGGTGAGGTCCCGAATTTGTGGATTGTGGCATGAAAATACCCAAAGCACAACAAAATCTATATAACTGGCTAATCTCACCTAGTTCTAGATCCTTAGCCTTGTCCTCGTCGGTGAGCGGGTGGTCCACCAGGTGGATGTACGTCTCCAGGGCCAGCTTGGCGGCCTTGAAGTAGAAGGGGTGTTTTCTGATGATGTCCTCCAGCCTGAGGAGGCTGATGTAGGCTCGCAGGGTCATCTTCCTCATGCAGTAGGTGTGGAAGTCAAACTGGTCCTCGACTATCTCCTGGAAATGCTGTAGGTAAGAGGTACAAACCAATTATTATTACATGTTTAATCTGTCACTATTAAAAGCTTACAAAATACATTTTCATCAATATCATGTCATGTAGGCTCGCAGGGTCATCTTCCTCATGCAGTAGGTGTGGAAGTCAAACTGGTCCTCGACTATCTCCTGGAAATGCTGTGGGACGGGGGTCAAATTTATACAATCATTATTGTGCATCCTTTTACATGCATAGCTTAGCCTTGGTGCCAGACTGTTTCCAAGGCCCACACAGGATAGTCTGGGTCTAGGCTAGTTACAGATGTACAAGATATATGGTTGTAGGAGCACTGTTTTATCAGCAATTTGACTTAAGCATGCCATTACAATGGTCAACATGAATCATAATATTCATATTATGGCACATAAAAGCACAACTTTTCTTACAACACAGTTAACAGCCTGTATTACTTTCATATGTGGCCTCTATTTCTGCTGGTGTAACATTAATAGTGTTGGTTGTAGTGTTACTAAGTGTTAAAAGAACAGGCACATAACCCTAACAGTACAACAAACCGGGGTTGTCTCCAGCTTTACATTTTTGTCTGTCTCACTGACTCATTGCTTGGGAGCCAATGTTGTTAATTTCCAACATTTAAATCTGTCCTTTTAAGCTCACAAAAATACATTTTCAACATCAACAAATTTTTGTCCATCCCAACAAGAAAATTTCCATCCTAGGACGAAAGGACGGGTCCTGGAGACAACAAAATGTCATCAACACGTCTTTAGTATCAGTCTGAAGTCAGTGAACAATGAGTAATGTGCCCATGCTGGTAATTAGCCTCCGTCGCAGACTTAGAGCGGTTCTGACTTTTATGTTGGCTAGTTCGAGACAGAGCAAACTCCTTTCCATGGCACAAATACCCTTCCTTGATAACTCCCTTTCCCGGCATATGAGAACCTAGCCAACGTTGAAAATCACAAACCAGCCAGCCTCCCCCCACCCTCAATATAAATTAAACCCAGCCCTGCTCAGAGTCTGCGACGGAGGCTACATGCTAGTGACAGTGTACACATGAGATGAGACTCACTCTCTCTACTTCGTGGCACTTCTTGAGAGCCTCCCCGTACTGGGTGAGTTGTCGGTAGGCCCCAGCGCACTCTGACTGGAACCACATGCACTGCATCTCATTCAGGTTCTCCATAGCAGACACACCCTCCTGGGAGGCACACAACCATGCAGGTTAGTCTGACTGGGGTTACTCAGGGTCATCGTCCTGACATGACCTCATGCTTATAGAGACTGACAGCTGACATAACAATGATTCTAACGTTCTCCCTCCTGCCTACCTCTGTAACTAGGGTTGGGTATCAATACGGAAAATTCAGATACAGGTACCGTTCAGGTCCGAACAATCAAGTCCCAGTCCAGACCTGAACCTAATTGCTTGTGAAAACTTATGAATGGGCAACAATTTTGAGTGCAAAGGAATCTATTTGGTGTTGTATTTGACTCCCACTAGCATTTTAAATTGTGTCTTTCATGTAAAGTCTGAAAGTTTGACTGTAGAAACTTGGTAAAAATGACTATAATTTGAGTATACAAACTCTACTTTACTTTGCTCCTGTCATTTTCGTGAAATGGTAAGCTTAAAAACTGGTGAACCCCTGTCGATATAATCTGGTCATTTTCTACTCGGTCCAAAATCCAATCTAAAGAAATATTTAGACCGGTCCAAAAAGAAAAAACAGTTTTGCAAGAGTGCCCACATCTACCTGCAATTAAAACAAACTTACCGGGCTGAATGTTATGTACCAGGTAATGTCAACTGTCAGTCTTAATAAGTTGGACCACAGGCCATGCCCCCCTCCCCAACTCTTACCCTGTTGATCTTGTGGCACTCACGCAGTGCCTCCCCATACTTGCCCAACCTGTGGAATGCAGCAGCGCTCTCTTGCAGGAACCAGAAGGCCTGCATCTCATTCAGCACCTCCAGGACCTCTCCATCCTCCTGCACGCACCAGGTGTTCAACACAACAACAACTACAGGGTTTTTCCTAACACTAACTACTAAGAAATCTGGGACATCTGAAAAAGTACAGATATCCCAAATTGGGATATCCTACACATATCAGAGAACTGCTACATTTTTGCTAACGTTTGACCATGTTTATTTATAGAACTCCAAAAATGATTGGAGCATGCAAATAAAAAACAGTTTGGCCTCCCAAAACTTGTCTTCATTATGAAATCTAAGTGGTCAGGAAGGTTGAACAAATGCAAGACAGAAAATTCAAGAGGGCCATGCTGGTTCGTGTGCCAGAAACCCCATACAAGTCAAACAAAATTGGGGACATTTGATACCAAATGTTTCAACATTGCAATTTTTTTAGAGTATACTTTGAGCTGATTAGAATGATCCTGTAATGAAAGTAAAAAGATGTTGATATTGTTCACTCAATCTCTTATTCAATCTGGGGTGGCTAAGCATTTTTACAGATTTTATGAAATTTGTACAAGTTTTATGAAAAACGCACAAATCACCATGCGAAATGCACAAAACTGATCATACACCAAAATTTCATTTGGGCTTACAGCTAATGATCCCTCAGTATAAAACCCCCATAAGAACCCACCCTCATGAACTTGAACCCAGAAACCCCCATAAGAACCCACCCTTGTGAACTTGGAGCACATCTCCTCTGCCTCCTTGACCTTGCCTGCCCTCAGCATGTACTTGCCACACTTGGAGTTGATGTATCTGTCGGCAGTGTCTCGGGACTGGGCTTCGTCCATCCAGCGGGCTGCCTCCTCTATATCTCCTGCATGCTGGAGTAATACATACATATGTGGTTAGCTTCATCTAATTTGTTTGTTTGTTTGTATTGCATATATGGTAAACTGCCTTATAGCGAAGCACACCAGGTTTGTGCAAGCTGAACATTCAGACGGATTATATTGAACCACTCACACCAGAAAGGTCCCTACTTTTTTTGGTAAGTCCAGTGGGTTCTTTTACATGTTTCAGGTACAACGGTGTGGCTCTCCTCAAAGCAGGGACATCCATTTAATGTCTTATTCAAGGACTGCCCCTAACCAAAGGCGTAAGTGAGGAAAGTGATTTTGAGTGCCCTTCCGAAGGGCACGAGGTCAGCTGCATAATATCAACGGACTTAAACCCTAAACCTATGAGGGAAAGTGGCTTTGTTTTTCTTAATGTTACTGGTGCAAGTTTTAATGATGGGTATAAATACACAACTGTACAGTACATTCAAATTTTGCTTACCTTGTATATCCTAGCTTTGGCCACGAACAGTTCTATAAGTGTAGGAGTGTGTTCTATAGCAGACTCTATGTAGCCCAGGGCCTTGGTGGTGTCCCCCAGATAGTCGAAGTGCTGGGCTAGATAATACAGAACCCACAGGTACGCTGTGGGGGGCTGGGGTTCGCCCTCATCTGGAATGGAAATATGTATAAGCATTACATCGATGAAGACAAGGCATCAATGAAGGTATCTGTATCTATATAGCCGGTATAACCGCAGTTCGGCGTAACACACCAGCTTCGCAGGCACGCGGCGCGGCAGCAGCTGGTTATATTACACCGAACGACCCGTCACATCTAGATTTTGCACATCTATCTGCAAGTGTTCTTTAAAACTAACAAGAGAAGATGCCTCCACTGTACTTGGTGATAACAAATTCCACTCAACGATAGTTCTGGGAAAGTACGAATTTTTGAACACATCAATTCTAGGTCTGGTATTTGAAGGCATGACTGTTTCTTGTTCTTTTTCCAGGTAAGGCATCTAGGTAATAATATTAGCCGAATAGCAATTACTCAAGCAACTGGATATGATTTTGGAAACTGTCGGTCAGACATTTCAGATAACATTGTTATCTTTTGTTAGTGACACTGAAGAGATCTTGTTAGAGAGCAGGTTTTATATGTCAACTATGAATTAATATGCAAAGGAGAGAAGACAATTTTTCGTAGTCCAATAGGAAAGGAAACGTACATTGAATGAAGTTGAAGCAAATAAGAGTTGGAGTGCGTACATAACCATTACCATTACACTGTGAAAAAGGACTACAAGTATGTGAATTGACGGCTCTATTTCATGGCAGTACTTTTCTGACTTGGAAGGTGACAATACATTTCCAAGGATTTGCCGAATTTGAAAGGTTACTCACCGTTAGGGTTAAACTTCTCAGCAGTCTTCAGTGACTCCTGGTAGCCTAACATTAGTCTCTCTATTATTGCCACCTGAAATGTACAAAGGTCTCAGTCAGGATAGAATCAATTATAGAAGGCTGGTCTTTGTCACTTTGCTGCAAACACATTACACAGCTATCAAATCTCTTAAGGACTAAGTAGATAATGATAAATTACTTTTGAACCCTGAATGTCTCAAACAGTCCTGTGTTTTCTGTACACAGATCTTGGTCCCACCTCGTCTTTGTCCAGGTACATCGCTACAAAACTTATTTCTTTTTCTTATTCTCTGCACCAAATGTTTTGTGCAGCTAGATCTTTAGGCTATGACTATGTGCAACAGTGTACCCACTCTTGAAAGTGAATTTTGAGCCTATATTTTCTGTAAACTAAACACAGTCCCACCTTGTCCTTATCCGGGTACATGGCCCTCAGGTTGTTGAACAGTGGAGGTACACCCTTCTTCAGAGCCTTCCTCATGTACTGGTCAGCTAACCGCTCAAACGTCTCACCTGGGGCAAGAATAGCGCACATTATGGTAGACGGAAAAAACAGTTTTAAAGTATACTGTATTATGTGTATACTCCTATTCAGTGCTGCATACCTGTACAGCAGAATGGAACTGGACTTGTTAAACTTAAAGCGTTTAGGTTCAGTTCCTAAAAAAACTTATCATCAGGATCCAGTTTGGTTCTGCAAAGAATATCTCTTGCTTATATTCTCTTCTAAACCATCGAAAATATTCGATTGATTGTGATTTGCGCTGGACAAAAACATTGCTGTTTTTGTGCTTATCGCTGAGTTTATTGTTTGCTACATGACTATATAATATTGCATGTATGCTTTTCAAATTGCAAGTAGAATTTAACACGCAATTTTACATGTAACCAAATTTGAAGGAAAGTACTTCTAGTACACTTATGCCATGGGTCCGGCCATGCGTCTGAACCTGAACCTCTGGACCTGAATCCTGATTTGCTGGTTGTGCAAAACAAAGCCATGCTTACCAGTGGTGAAGTCGAGCGGCAGCCTGATAGCTGACTGACACCTGGGGAACTGGGCTGCAGTCTGGCTGTACAGGTCTAGTCTCTCTTCTTCAGTTTCTGAAGGAAAAACAGACAGAAGTCAGGAACTGTCACAAGCATTAAAAAACGTCTCAAACTCAATTTAATTTGAGCCAAGAAATTTACATGGGACTCAGGTAATGATGGTCCTAGCTGTTGGAACATTAACAGACAGGGCACATCACACAATATTGCACAACTACAGCACAACTACAAGTACTGTAGAAGCCAGTTAATTGCGCACACTTCTGTTAATTGCACAGAATCCCCAAATCCCAAACCGGTGTGGTCAAGCTGGATAATTTCGCATTACTGTAAATGCATTTTAAGTTCGCGGGGATCTAATTTTGCGGTAGTGGGAAAAGGGACTTTTTGCGGTGGATTTAAGTTCGCGGTAACACTATAGACTGCAGTCTAATACCACAATAGAAAAATGTTCGCAGTGGTTTTAAATTTGCGGTGAAGTGGAAAACTGCGAAACATTAATCCACCGCGAACATTTCTGCATTTACAGTATTGCGCCACCACTGTTTCCCAGACAGAGACTTACTTGGTGGGTTAGTTGCCCCTATGCCTAACTGTTTCCCAGACAGAGACTTACTTGGTGGGTTAGCTGCCTCGATGCCTAACTGTTTCCCAGACAGAGACTTACTTGGTGGGTTAGCTGCCTCGATGCCTAACTGTTTCCCAGACAGAGACTTACTTGGTGGGTTAGTTGCCCCTATGCCTAACTGTTTCCCAGACATAGCCTTACTTGGTGGGTTAGCTGCCTCGATGCCTAACTGTTTCCCGGACAGAGACTTACTTGGTGGGTTAGCTGCCTCGATGCCTTGGTAGTACTTCCTGTTCTCTGGGTTCCTGCGCAGAAGTTCCCTGTAGATGGCCGCTGACTCATCGTTCCTGCCGAGCTTCAACAGTAGATCTCCTGAAAAAGGATACAGAAGTCTTAGCATTACAGCGTAGAGCAAATAAATGTTGCCAGATCCAATAT